>NW_024884922.1:50650-51301 GCF_019232065.1 Centrocercus urophasianus | reverse complement strand
CATGGTCTTCCCAAGTGGTGGCTTTTGGCTTATTGTGGAGGTGCAGAGCTCCTGGGAGGATGGGCTGGTAAACAGGGGCTTGAGCCAGGGGTGAAATGGGGGTCTCTTGAAGGGAACCTGCTCCCAAAATCAGTAAATGAGTTTGGGTGGGAGGTGGCTGCATACATCTGAACACAGATCCATGGAGGATGTCAGCATCAGACCTGGAGCAGGGGGAGAAGCAGGGTGGGAAGGAGTTCTGGGTCAAATCCAGCTCTCCTAAGCTGGGAACAAGGGAAAGATGAAGATCAAGTGTTCAGTCTTTTCTGTCAGCTGCTGTGGATCTTCTGCGTGTTGTGTTGCTTCACAGGACTTCACTGGGCTGGTTTTGCTGAGGTTAGAGAGCAGGGATATGGGACAGCAGGCAGAATATGGCATAGAGCACAAGTCCACATCCTGTGTCCCTGTGCATACCTCCCTGCTGTTGCCCAGCCTGGGCTGAACTCAGTATCACTGATTTCTGGCTCTGTTCACCTGCCTAATCCTGACCTGTACTGAGACTCCTCTCTGCGCTGTGCCTGGAGTCCCTTCTCAGCTCCCAGCTCTCTGCCCTGTGTCCCCCTGCTATGTGTTCACCTCTGGAAAATTCTATATTTGCATTAGACCAGATCC
>NW_024884922.1:0-50550 GCF_019232065.1 Centrocercus urophasianus | reverse complement strand
TTTTTTTTTTTTTTTTTTTTTTTTTTTTTTTTTTTTTGCCTCTGTGTACTCCAGTTTATCTTTTGCCACTGTTAAGAAGCAGAACTGCATCCCCTGATGGATGCTCTAATCTCTCCCACCTGCCCCCAGAGATCCTCCCTGTGGAAGAATAAACCTGAGCATCCTCCCCACCTTGCGGCCATCCATCCCTGCTCTCCCAGCCCCTCACACAGCTCTGGCTGCCCCCCCCAGCCCTGACCCATGCTCCCCTTCCCCTCCAGCCCCGGGCCTCTCTGCATGAAAGGCTGTCAATCATGCCGAATTGTCTGCTGGTTTTGTGATGTGGAAAGACTCCCACCAAGGAGTCAAGGGCCAGGCTGAGACCTTTAAACTCGATCCTATTTGTGTCTTAAACAGGAACCCAAGTCCTGGGATGGAGGGGGGTAGTAAGGAGATGCAGAGGCTTGAAAGCCTCTGCTGCACCTCCCAAGAACTTTCTTGTATCCTCCCCCCACTCCTCACCCGAAGTGCATACCCATGGCCCTGGAGTTTAAGGCTTGTTTTCCTGCAAGCCCTTAGAGTGCTGAAAGCCCCGAGCAGTTAGCCTGAATCCCACGCAGGGAATGGCACAGGTCAGAAGTCTGAGCCTCACTATGTCCTGGTCCCAGCCTGCGCAGGACTCCAGTTCCTCTTGGCAAAGGTAATACTGCCTTCCACAGCAGGCTGAGATTCCTGTTCTCTCCCCCCTTCTCCCCCCCCGTCACCCCATTTTTCTTGCTTTGACAACAATAAAGCTGGCAGTGCCCAGCTGGACCAGGGTTGAGCCCTATGCCCATTGTCCCTTCAGTGCTGCTGGCAGGGAAGGGATGGCAGGGACTGGCAGGGAGCTGGCCCTGGCATCTCAACCTCTGGCTTTTTCTGCATGCCTGTGAGTGAAGTTGTTGCTTTTTTTTTTTTTTTTCCCTTTCCACCTCTTTCCATGGTCCACGTAGTTGAGAGATTTTATTTTTCTTCCTGGGGGAAAGCAACGAACCTCTCTTCCCCGGCTGGCGCTGTGTTTTCAGGAGAAGCATGGAGCTGCCTCAGACATGTACAAGCTCAGAAATGCAGTGGCTGTGTTTGTTTTTGCATTCAGGGCGAAGCCAGGGCTGCTGCCAGTGCTAAGTAAATACAGAGCTGCCCTGATGGGAGGCTGCAGTAGCCAGGGCCATGCTCACTGCCTGCGTGAAACCGGATGGATCCATCTGGGGACTCCAGCAGCAGCCTTCCTGCCACTAGCACAGGCAGAGCCACTGGCGTTTGGATTACCAGCTCTCCTGTGCTTTTAACAGAGTGCCAATGTTTGACAAAACCATTAAGTTAAATTAAGCCCTACGCATTTCAAATGGATTTGGAGATTTCTGGCTGACTCGCTATTAGCAGAGCTGTCTCTTCTCCCTTTCGTCTTCTCTCTCTTTTTTTTTTTTTCTCTTTCCCTCCTCCATTAAATTCCCTCTGTGTAGCTGGTTTTACTGCTGACATTTAAAAACAAATAGGGATGGCATTGCTATGAGCCCAGGCAGCAAATAGGGTGCCTGGATGGGTAAATTGCTTAGGACCGTCCGTGTCCTGCAGGATACGGGCTTAGAGGGAAAGTTTGGGGCCCTAAAGGCTGCTCCCCTCTTTCCCACTGGGGGTGTTTGTTGTTTATGGCACAGGCAGCTGCTTCATGGAGAAGTTTCCTGACAGTGAAGCAGCGTGCTTGGAGGGCTATGGGTGGGAACAGGAGCAGCAGTGCCTATGCTTGTTTATCTCAGGCAAAAGCAAAAGACTCAGAGAAATGCAGAACAGTGACATTGCAAATGGCTGCATGACACATCCTTGTCTCTGGTGCAGGCTGTTCCATGTCCCTGGTCCTGCTCTGTGCCTGTGGGGTGCCACTGGAGCTGGGGGTGATTGCAATGGTCTTATCTGCACAGCTCAGTGTGAAAGTCACTGGAAGAAGGAGTGCCATCCACCTTCTCTCTGTCCATTTACTGCTGTTTTGGGGACTGAAGGCAGCTACTGGATGTGGATGGGGTCAAGAAAGTGGGGGAGCTTAAAAGCTAGGGATAGAAAAGCACTTGATGTTACAGCGTGGGAGAGAAGGCTTTTCAATTAGTAACTGTGCTGAGGCAGATGTGATGGAGCTTATGGCAGAGGGAAGAAATAGGAAGGGGAACCAGAGCTGGAAATGGCTTGCTGGTGTGTGAGGTCTGCAACATTTATCTGCTGCCCCATGGTCCTGGAAGCACAGCATGTCGAGTGCCCGGCCAGCAGACACCAGCCCACATGGTGGCTCCTGGTGCTTTGCCTTCAAACTTCACACTGTTTTTGGGTGATGTTGGCATCTCAAGTCTGGAGAGTGCTGGGTTGCGCTGCTGGAGCACCTTTGCTGAGCACCCCTGCTCTCATGCACCCTTTGGCCCCGTATTTGTCAGGTTGCTCCAACATGTGCCCTCCTGATGGAGAATATCTTTCAGTGGGAAGACCAAGTGGTGCTCATGGCCGGTGCACTGAAGCAGTGAGGAACACCTGTGGGTGAAGGCATGGCACTGTGGAGCCTGGTCACGTTGAGCCTGTAGCTGACTTGTCGTGATGGGTTCAGCTCCCCCATCAGTGTCTTGTTTCTCTGGGCGCTCTTCATTATTTCCATCGTCATTAATGCCGTTATGCTCAATTGCATCAGCTTGTTTCCAGGGCCCAAGTGCAATCCTACTCCTTCATTTGTAACTCTGCTGCCTAGCTGTTGCCCAGGCAGTGCCAGGTGCTTTGACATCATTACCCAGCTGACTAGCATCCTCCCTGCCCCATTAACCTTCCCGTAATTGACTCAGGATTGAAGGAAGGGGAGTAGGAACCATGTTGAAGCAGCAGCCATTTGCACCACAGTGGAACGGGACTCTTTGTTGGGGAAAGGTTGTCTGAGGTACAGCCTGTCTTTGTTACAATTACCAATCAGGCAACAGAAGGTTCTTTTCCCAACCAGGGAGGTCCAGCATCCTTTTTATCGGTTTAGAGTGTTGGAATAGGAAATAGGAAGACTCCAGAGGAGCTTTGTGCTAGTTTAAGGTAGAGTTGGTATTTGTCAGGTTTTCAGTTTGTTCCCTTTTGAGCCCAGAGGTGCCCAGACACATGCTTTACTCCAGCGCCTTTTCCACTGAATTGCCACCATCCAATGAGCTTCACTGCGCAATTCGCTGTCAACCTGAGTCACTTTTATTTATTCACTTCTCATCTGCACAGCACCTCCTGTGCTTGTGTCTTAAGCTGGATGTCATTCCTTAGGCTCAGCAGAGCTGCTCTAGCAGATCAAGGGGATGGAGACCTCCAGCAAGTGTTGGGAGCTTCACATGGATTTCAGAGGTGTGTAGTACTTCAAGCTATATTATCCCTTATTACTTATTACCTATTAATATTCGTATTTAATTACTAAGAGGAGGAAATTCTACTTCATTTTCCAAAAGGCAAAGTTGGGAGTTTTATGTCAGGAGGTCTTATGTCAGGTTCTTCAGCTCCAGAGTTTCTAGTGTGAGCTTTCACTTGACTGGAATAGTTCCTTTGCTCCTTCTCGTCCTTTGCAAGGTGCATGAATCTGTGCAGAACATTTTGCAGAAGTAAAATGCTGGAGGCGTTTTTTCTGTACAGAGCTTTTATGGCAGCTGATAGGTGGTGGTGAGGAAGCTGTTCCTATCCTGCAGGCGTGGAGGATTTTACCTATCAGGGAGCCCTAGGAGGGGCTGTCTTTTCCAGTTGCTGCATGATAGGAAAAGTCTGCTGAAGGCAATTGCTAGCTCTTGTGTATGCTTGGTTTGTGCTTGGGTCTGACCACCAGCTAGGATAGGAACACCTTTGGGTGTCGTGGTGTTTGGAGACAGGTTGGGGCTGAAAGCAACAGATTACTGAAAGATTGGTATGAGCAGCAGGGGCTGGAATTGAGGGGAGCTCAGACCCCTTGTGTCTCCATTGCAGTGCAGCATTGGTGCATCGGGCTCAGCTCAGCCTCTGTTTTCCCCAGAGCTATCAGAGCTTGGTATCAATTAGCGGCTTAATTTGTTATTAAGAGCATGCTTTGTTTTTTGAATTTGCTTTGGAAGGGAGTGACAAGACACCCACGTGGTTTGCAGCACACCACCATCAGCTGTTGTGGAGCTTGTGCCAGCCTGCCAGCCCCCAGTCTACAGCATGGACCTCCCTGCACTTGTGCCCCTCCAGCCTCTGCCTCTCCAAACTCCCATTCCCGGGATCTTGAGTATGGGGCTCCTCCCCATCACATTGGATTGTCCCTCTGTTTTGGGAGAGCAACTCCTACAAGATGCTGTTCTTGTATTGTTCTATGCCATCCAGATGGGGATTGATCCCCATGTTGGTCTGACTCTGCAGCCTGCAGGACTTGGGCACCAGAAGCTGGTACCTGGGGTCACTTGTCTTTGGGGAGCTCTCATTGCCTTAGGCTGTGAAGCTGTACCAGAGTTTCAAGCAGGGAACAATTAAGTGATTTGTTTGTCTCCTTTTTCAGTCTGTGGAGTCAACCCCTCCAGTACTGTTCTTGTGCTTGCTACTGCCTGGAGCATTCTGAAATTTAGGTGTAGGGTTTGATATGGAGGTTGGTTGAAAAACAGGAAATAATCTTGGCCGGGGGACTGCTGCTGCCTGGGACATTCCTGCCTTTGCATCTGGGAGTACCGGCTGATCACCTGGGGCAAACCTTTCTCTATTTGCACTGTGGCACCTGCAGTCTTGCTGGCCCAGGGCCACCCAGCACAGATGAAGGTGAGTTCCTTGTACTCTACAGCTATCTGCTACTAGGAGTCTTCATAGTACTACCCTGCAGGATGGTGGTAGCTCCTTCCTTGTGTCACATTCTGACCAGCTTTGATACGAACAAATGGTCCAGCGGCCTTTCAGTTTTTAAAGGGGGCTGTAAGAAAGAAGGGGACAGACTATTCGGTACGGTCTGCTGTGATAGGACAAGGAGAAATGGTTCCAAATTGGAAGAGGAGATATTTAGACTAGATAAAAGGAAGAAGTCTTTTACAGTCAGGGTGGTGAGGCACTGGCACAGGCTGCCCAGAGAGATGGTGGATGCCCTATCCCTGGAGATACTCAGGGTGAGGCTGGAGGGGCTCTGAGCAACTGGTGGAGTTGTAGGTGTTTTGCAGGGGAATTGGACCAGATGACCTTAAAGGATTCCTTCCAACTCAAACAATTCTACGGTACTGTGATTCTATGACTCCTGCCCTGTGCTTTGCTCCATCCCTTGCATGTGCTGTGCCTGCGGTTCTTCTCTTCATCATCTTTCCCGGATAACTGCTTGCTGCTTCCTTCTTGAAAACTGCCAAAAGCGTGAATGTATCATGGGCAAGGAAGGAAAAGCACTTCTACACTTCACCTTGTGGAGGAGACAGCATAGAAACCGTGCGATGGATGCAAGTGGCTGTGGGAGCACAGGGAGAACAGTGGCAGGATGAATGGCAGTGCTGGGCCTGCTGTGCATGTCCTGGTTTGGGTGGGACATGGTGTGTGAGGGACAGCCAGTCTGATGTCACTCCATCCACACCTTCATGTGTGTGTGAGCAGTGCAGCTGAGCTCAAATTGCTTTTTCTTTTTCTTCCTATTTCAAGACTTCTTAATGCTCAGCTGTCTTAATCAAGTGTTCCCATAGCATTTGAGTCTCTGTGTGTGGAATGATTTGTCTGCGATGGATTTGTTGATGGTTGGATTTGTTTGAAGTACAGTGAGTCTCATGCCTGGAAAGGTCTGCAGTCAGGGCAGAAGCTGAGTTAATTTGCACTGGAGGGCAGGAACGATCCACTTTGCATGCTGGTTTCTCCTTGCAGAAATCCCATTTGAGGTATTTGCTCTTTTCTATTATTGAAGCTGTGTTAAGGGGAATGGCAGCCTCCTGCAAGGCTGGAAGAAGAGGGAATGAGTCAGAAAGGTGCAAATTAAATCTGTGCTTTGCTGTAAACAGGCATGGCTAATATGGGTCTTTTCCAGAGCTCTGATGTTCTTTGCATGTAACTGAAGGAGTTCTCCTGGAAACAGTCCTGTAGGGAGCTGCGCAGGTTTCAGAGCTCAATTTGTAGTTTGATAGTATAAAATGCTTCTGATCTTCAAGAAAATGTGCTGAAGGGTTTTAAAATCTCTTGAATAAGCTCCAGAAATGGTCAGGACACGGCGTTTTGGTGAAGCTAAGAGGAGGGATTCTTTGGATGGGTCAGGGGCCATGGTGCTGCAGTGAGGGGTGCCCACTTGGTCTGGAACATGATGACACAGACTTAGTTCTCCTCTACCCAGTGTCAGATTAGAGGGTCATCTCTTGTGTCTTCCATTGGCTACTTTTTTTCTGGGGATGCTCCTCTGTGCGCTCTGGCCAGCCCCCGAGTACTCCCTGTTCTCACCCTGCAGCACCATTCGCATTCTCAGATGACACAGAGGGACAAGGGCTGGCAGATGATCTTTGGGTTTTGGGATTGTCATGGGTGGCCATGGTTCATTACTGGTGGTCAAGGAAGAGCCAGAGGGCATTAGAATTAGCCATAATCCTTTGAGGGTGGTCAGAAGGTGGCCAGAAGGCACTGGAGATGGCCAGAATCCTTTTGGATGGTCAGAAGTTGACCAAAAGGCTTTGGAGATGGCCAAAATCCTTTGGAGTGCTCAGAGGGTGGCCAAAAGGCATTGGAGGTGGCCAAAATCCTTTGGAAGTGGTCAAAATTCTTTGGGGACGGTCAAGATTCACGTGGCTTTGGTGGGTGATGACTACAGGCTGGCATTGACATGCAGCCTTTCCCCAAGGCCCTGAAGGAGGGAGATGTGGGGCTGGAGCCAGCTGTGGGCTGCGCAGGGTTAAGCAGACATTGACAGAAAACAGGAAGGGGACAAAAGCAAGTCTGCTGTAATTATGTGGCATTTATTATTAATACGCTGGAATTGCTGGAAGCAGCCTCTGTAATGTGAATACTGATACAGAGCTTCAGAAGACAATTTAGCTCTCATCTGTCTGTTTATTAGCTCCCTCAGCTCTGGCAGCAACAAACTAAAGCCTCATTTGCTCCTGCCTTGTTGCACCCGCTCCCTTTCCCCCTGAACTCTTTTCTCTTTCCACGAGGAAGCCTGCTCCTTGTGCTACTGTGGCGATGTGCAGAGCTATCACTTACAGCAGGACAGGGCTTCATTCTTGACCTGCACCTGCAGGAAGCTGTGAAATAATTAAAGGCCAGTGAGAAGGTGAGAAGGTAAGCCAGGAGGTGCAACAGGCTTCCTTTCTCTTGTAGCATACCAGGAGCTGTCACTTCAGCTTTTGCCCAAGTTTCTGAGCTTCTGCCCATTGGGTTTTTTCTTGTGTGTTTTTTTTTTTTTTTTTTTTTTTTTTGCATATATCCCCAGCATGTGGGACATCCATCCCCCTTATGTATTATAGAGTAGTTTAAAGATGATTAAGACAATACCTAATCTAAATGATGAATGATGTAGATTGCTCAGCCTCAGAGCCACCAGGGCTTTTCATGCACGTAGATTAGTCAGCTCAGTAGCTAAATATTGGGGCAAACAGTGTAAATCCATGCAGATAAGCCTCACTGGCTTTAATAGGATAGAAGGATTTCAGAATGGGTTTTGACACCGCTCCACGTCTTGTCACGGTGTCTGTGGCCGCATCGCTGACACGGCTGCTGCAGGAGGCTGGCTGAGGAAATAAAGCATGGGATGTTTGTTTGCTGAGCGAGATAACATGGGCTGGCAGGGTTTGGCTTGTAGGAAGGGACGGCGGGAGGCTGGTTCCTGTTTGTCCTCCTCCTGTCATCAGGATGAAGCTGGCAGTGCCTGGGGAGTGTGGCCCATAGGGAAGAGCTCATTGCAGCGTGGGGCTGACAGTGGGTTTTACTTAAGCACTGAAGCGTGAGGGTTTAAATCTTTTATTTATGTCTGGTTGAGTCTGTCAGAGTTGTGTCAAATATTTTTGACAAGTAAAAACGCTATTTGCTTCAGTTTAATGAAAAATGATTTTTTTTTTTTTTTTCCTTTTATTTTGTACCCCCCCACACACACCCTGCCAGGAACTAAAAGAATTGTAGTTTCAATTGCAAACCCAAAAAGCTCCTCGGGAAGAAAAAAATAATAAATCCATAAAGAGCCTTCCGAAAGTTGTGAGAGCTGGATTTTACAAGACTCTCTTGGTTGGTGTTTTGAGTCTGTGTAAAATGAGAGTCTGGAGAGCATTCAATCATATGATATCTCCTTTTATGAAGCTTTCTGGGCATATTATTCTAATGATGTTTAATGGCAGTGATTTCTTCATCTTAACTGAGTCTGTCTTTTCCCAGTCCCATGTCATTTTTAATTTGTTGCTCTTAGGAGAAGTAAGAGAGCACGAGACTGGCTCGGGCACCCTGTCTCTGCTACAAAATGACACAGTCATTAAGGTTGGAAGAGACCACTATGATCACCCAGTCCAACCACCAGCTCACACCCACCATGCTCGCTGACCGTGTCCCTCAGTTCCATGTCTCCATGTTCCTTGAACACCTCCAGGGATGGTGACTGCACCCACCTCCCTGGGCAGCCATGACATCTCTCCAGAGGCAGGTAGCCTGTGCATGTTTCCCAACACCAAGCAAGTGTCCTTCCCAAAGGTACAGGGAATGGAGCTGCGTGAGGTGTCCAAGCGGCAACTGAAGGGCAGGCTGGTATGATGTCAGTGTTCTCTCACCTGGGGAAAGGGATGCTGTCCCCCAATGGCATAGTGTCTGTTGGAGTGCTCAGAACAAGAGAGATGTAGACCTGTTAGAGCTCATCCACAGGAGGGCCACACAAATGATAAGGGATGGAGCAGCTCCCTATGAAGACAGGCTGAGAGAGCTGGGGCTGTGCAGCCTGGAGAAGAGAAGGCTGAGGAGACCTGAGAGTGGCTTATCTGTATCTAATGGGGGCTGTAAGAGAGATGGGGACAGACTCTTCAGCAGGGTCTGTGGTGATAGGACAAGGGAAATTGGCTTCAAACTAAACAAGAGGAGATTCAGGTTTGGTATACAGAAGAAGTTTTTTATGGTCGGGGTGGTACTGACACAGTGAGGTGGTGGATGACCCATCCCTGGGGACACCCAAGGTCAGGATGGAGGGTCTCTGAGCACCTGATGGAGCCATTTGTGTCCCTGCTCATTGCAGTGGAGTTGGACCAGGTGACCTTTGATGGTCCCTTCCAACTCAAACAATTATGTGATTCTGTGATGCTGTGATTCTGTTTTGTGTGAGTTTAAATTCAGCGTGGGTCATGGCTGGCTCTGAAGGTGTGGGTGCAGTGGTTGATACCAAGTTGCACACAGGGCTTTCAACAGACTGGGCTGAAACATAGGATACTACAGACATAGGTTATAAGATGAGAAGAAGGAAAACAGGTCTTTTTTTCCTCTAGACTTGAGAACAAATCAGGTTTTGCCTGGACTACTCCTTTTCAGAACACATTCTTTTTAACTGAGCTCCACGCTCAGCATGGGAGAACCCTGTCTTGGGCTAGGAGAAGGACAGCACAGTGGGACAAGCCTGCACACCCTGCCCACCCCCTGCAGCTGAAGGCTTCATCCTGTGCCTCCTCAGTCAGGATCAGGCTTTGTCACAGCCCAATCCCCATGACCTCCGTGGCCTCTCCTCGTGTCCCCTGGGAGCTGTCATGAGACTGCCTGCGCCATGCGGTAACACGGGTCTCGGGGATGCAAGCAAGGTCAGATGTCTGCTCAGAAATAAGATTGGCGATGATGCCACCGGAGCTGACAAATGGCCTGTCACTGCTCCGTGACTCATGGCAGTGAGAGGGCAGCGGTGGAAGAAACCCATGAGGTCACTCGTAGCCTTGCTCCCCCCTGGGAGCTGTGTGTAGCCTTCACCCAGGGAGTGCTGGGCTGGGCAAGGCTCTTCCTACAGCCTTCCTTCTGTGTGCCTGCATGTGGGTTTAGGTGCCTGGCACAGGTCTGATTTAGCTCCTGCACACATGGGGAGCTGGTCCTGTAGTGCAGATGGTGCCCGCTCTGCGGCCCCTTTTTGGATCTGGGTTCCTGCATGGGGTACTCCTCAGTTCAGCAGTGCTTGTGAGCAGGGTGAGGGGTAAGACAAAGTTTGTGCTTTCAGCCTGTTGCAGTGCTACTGCGATGCACAAATGTGGTGCTGTAAGGAACAGAGGGCCCTGCAGAGCCAGCCCAGCCCTGGTATGCTCCAGCCTGGGCCATACTCCTCTGTTCTGGGAGATTGGCAGGGGTCAGCTCAGCCTGCCCTTCCTCTCTCATGTTGAGACTTTCCATACTTTTTAAAAGAGCTTTTTTCTCAGTTGCAAAAATCTCCATGGACATCACAGCCAGAGCAGCCAGCACCAGGTGCATGCTGCTGGAGATGCTGCACCCACCACTCAGCCATGGGGCCGAGTTGTTTTTTTGGGGACAGTATTGGTGTTATGGGATTTGTGGGGAACAGGTGACCTAAACTCTCCAAGTAATTTGGAGGAATATCCCAGTTTCATTATTCCAGTTTCAGTTATTCTGCCTCCTGACATGCTTCATCCTCTTAGCCAGCTCCTGGGAAGCAGTGGTGCAGCTGGGAAGGGTAGGATGGGGTTTCCTCACCTAGAAGGGCAGATGAGAGCACACTGATGAGGATAAGGAGTTGCAAGTCTTGGCAGCATGAAGATCTCTGAGCTGGATGCAGGGGATACCTATGAACCACTGCTTGGATCTGGTGTCCTTCCTCCCACAAGGACACCTGTCCTAAAAACCTGAACCCTCTCCACAAAATGCAAATGCATGAATTCTCCTTAAGAAGCCATCACAGGCTTCTTGTCTCCATCTTGATTGGCTCCAGAGAGGTCAACTTTTTTAATAACTTCTGGACTTCAGCAGGGAAAACTCATTCCTTCAGGAAATAATATAATTAAGGTTGCCTGACACTTGTGATTATAAGACCCTCTCTTCAGTTGCTTGAAACTATGCCAGTCTTTAACAATGTAGACTGAAACTTTGCATGTCTCTGCTGCCAGCTGAACTTTTTTGGAAACTTTTAGCAGAGAAGTGTTTTAAGGTGCTCTCAGGGCAAGCTTTGGGGAAAAAAAAGACATTACTTTATCAGTAGCTTAAAAAACATGTACTTGCAGTTAGGCTGAAGAAACTCTAGTACCTTTGCACTGTGAGACCAGGGCAGATTGCTTTCAGGAGTGTATACAGTCTGTGTGCAGAGGTGCTACATGCCGCTCTGCTCCCTGCAGGACCTTCAGTGCTTTGAGCATCCAGGACTGCCAAGCCCATAGTTCAACTGATGCAAGGTATGCTTCACTGATGGGAGGCTGTGGGTCCCTCCTGTTGGTACAAAGAACTCACTGATCCCTGATCCATGTAGTTTTGTGTATGATAATGATGGGAGAGAAAAGGCTTCCCCCCCCCCCCCCCCCCAGCATTAGTATTATTGTTAGTATTAGTATTAGCAAGAATTGGCTAGGATATCCCTCTGCCTCAGCCCCATTGGTTGTCTGGGAGGTACAGACACATGCAACAAGCAGCTAAACCACCAGTTCTTTTGCATCACATCTTCCTAATTCGGCATGTCGTTATGGAAGTGTCCAAAATAAGAGCGTGTTGTGGGAACAGCCCTGCCAGATCCTATCCAGCAAGTGTCACCTTGATAACGTGTCCTGAGGGTGGCACTTGGGACCTTGAGTCTAGGGTGCTTGCAAGAGCTCAGGGCTGCTGCAAACCCTACTGTGGAGCTTGTGCTGCCCTTTGCACCCTACACAAGCCTGCCTCAGAGCTGTATCCTGTTTTCCGGGAAGTTCAGCTCGCTGATACTCAATTCCTGCAGGTTGCCCTAAGTTAGATATTTCAGGTGCACACCTGTTCTGGACACACCTGCTGAGTCCCTCCGAAACCTGAGTTGGTCCTCAGTTTGGTTGAGTCCTTGAGAAGCAAAGATGAGAAGGCAAGGCTCTGGGGTCTGTACCAGAGATGGCTTGTTCCTACAGAACAGGGCTCAGGGATATCCTGGAGACACCCAAGGTCAGGCTGTCAGGCTTTGGGGACTATGAGCACCAGAACAGGCTGTAGGTGTCCCTGTCCGTGAAGGAGAGTTGGACCTTTGAGGGTCCCCTGCAGCTCAGACAGTTCTGTGATTCTGTGCCCATCCTCATGGTGTGAGTGGGTCCCAAGGACACCCCTCAGCCAAGGGTCCCTGGTTGTAACAGAGCATCCTCACTGCTTGCTTTGCCCTGCCTTCCTCTGCTCTGCTCCATCTGTGGTTTAAACCCTCCCCCCCCCCTAAAAACAACAACAACAACAACAACAACAACAAACACATCGTTTTCATTGCAGAGCAAAGGAGCTTGGTGGAAGGAGCCCTTGTGCACCCTGTCAGCCTGGGGTGCCCAGTGGGGCAGCTCGTGAGTGATGGGGCGTTGCGGCTGTTCGGCTCGGGGCAGCTGGAGTTAAATTTCCTGGTGTCTGACACCTGACAAGCATGATAAATTGTGGTACACCACGCACTGCCAGCGTGACAAACGGTCCATTGCCCTGCTTTTAAGCTCTGGGAAAACTTTTTAATTATTTCCCAGCACTTTGCAAATGAGCGTTTCTCAATCAGGCGCCCAGTGGAGTTTGTTTTTTTTTTATCAGGAGGGGAATGGAGGTAGGGGGGGTTATTTGTTTGTTTGGGTTTTGCAGGCAGATGGGGGTGGGCAGGGGCTGCAGTTTGGGTTTGTGCAGTGTTTGGATGTGGTCCTGCGGAGGGTTGGGATGGAGCTCATCAGCTCAGGTGCTAATTAAAGCACATCGTGTTCCAGGCTTGCAGTCGCCCATGGGAAAACGTCTCCCCAAGAGCGGCACTGAGGCTCTCCTCTGCCAGCAGAGTTTGGCTCCTTCTATTTTTCATATTTAATAATGCAGAACCATAGTACTTTTTTTTTTTTTTAAATCTTCTCAAAGCGCTTAAAAAGGAGGAGGGAACCAAAGAAGCTCAGCCACAAGAGCTAGATAATGAGTGCAGATCTTGGCTGATAATTTGTTTGTCTAACACGAAAAGTGTGTTTGCAGTTGTAACCAAAGGCATTGAATGCCCCAGACTCCACCTCTTTGGGCAGCACATCACACAGCATCTCTCACACGTTTGTAGTCCTGGGAACCTGTACCACAAAACTGTGTGTTCTTCTTTCCTTCCCTTGGCGTACAGTGGAACCGTGTGTAAGGCCCTGCAGGGTTAGGGCTTATGCAGCCCAAGACCTGTGGGCATGTGCCGGGATGCTGGGCTGACATTTTGGTCCTGCTACATTATTTTGGATGGCTACTGTTGCTGTCTTGAAGGAGATGCCCCAACCTGCTGTATTTTTTCCCCCTCTCCTGTTTCATGTCTCTAAATCAAAATAATTAAGCAGATGCATGCTCTGGGGCTGAACTGGGATGCTCCTGTGGGAGGGCTGTACATCCGAACAAGCTTTGTGTCACCCCTGGCTGCCAGGGCTGATGCCCCCTCCCTTGTTCATTGCCTATGCTTGAAGCAAGCCCAGTGCTGCACCAGATAACCTGACAGACTGTCTCTTCTGCTTTGTTGAAGAAACTCCCAGATCCGAGTGACGGGGTTCAGCCAATCGTGAGCAACCAGAAGAATCCCGGAGCCTTTGATGATAAATAGGGGACTCCCCCAGGACTCAGGACCGGTGGAGAGGTGAGAAGTGTACTGAAGTGCTCACTTACCTGCCTTGCCCTCAATTCACGTGCTCTAAGCATCAGAGCTAGTGCCCTTTCTGTTCACCCTTCCTGCACATGGGATACAGCATCTATCTTGTGCCCAGCTTTGTCCCACTGATGCTGTAGGGCTGTGTCCCCTTAGAAAAACAGCATGGCTGCCAGCACTGGTCAAAAGGTTGTCAGATTTTCTATTCATGCCTTATATGCGTTGTGATAATCTAGCATCATTTTTGAAGAAGTCTGGGGTCACTTCCTAAGCCACAGGGGCTCTACTGGAGCAAAGGAAGAGTGGTGATGGTACTGCCTTGTTTGGACATATGGGCCATGCTGAGACTTGCTGGGGGTTGGGAAAGCCAATGCTTGCTGCTGCTGGGCTTGGAAAATGAAAGTGATGAATTAAATTTTTAGCTGGTCCCTAACTGCCAAGCAAAGGCATCTTAAATGAGGATTGTCACTGTTTGACTAGCATAGCCTCCCACTTAGCAAAAATTGCATGGTTTTAATTATGCTGATCTTGGAAAAGCAGTCACTTGCACCAGAGAGGTGAAACTTCACCAAGACATCAAGTGTCAGGAATTCTCACTGCCTGCTTCTACTGCTCTCCCCCATGCAACCCATTTCCCAGGGATGTTTTGCAGCCTCTTTCAGTTTGCATCAACTAAATCATTGTCCCCTGAGCCCTAGGCAAGGACAGGAATGCACCCTGCAAGTGCATTTGGGCATGGGTGCAGGCACTGGATGTAGCTCAAGGTGAGGAACCACAGGGGTGGGCAGCACCTGGTGGGGCACATTGGTCTGCAGCAGCAGAACTGCCATCAGCAGTGCCTGGGGGTGGCATCTGTAGGATGGTGTGGAGTAAGGACTGCTTCCCGTCCCTCATCCTCCACCCAGCAACAGTTCTCCTTGCAGCTCTGCAAATAGAGAACAGCACAAGGAGAGTACGTTGCTAATAATACCAATTACTGTTACACGCTGGCTACAAGGTACGCTGGCAGTAATGGGATCCGGGGGGATGAAATGAAAGCGATATAATATGGTGAGATAAATTAGCATTGTAAAATTAGCCATGGGTCTAGTCGGGGATCTGACAAATGTGTTGCAGCTTCGTTACAAGCTCTGAGCTCTGCCGAATTGGATTTAGTGGCCCAAAGCAAAGCAGACAGGAGCAAGGGAAAAGAGAGTTTATTAGGGGTCTCTGTACACACATGCTAATGGTTAACGCTGCTTGTTGCTTCCTTGACTTTGCTGAATGATACGTCCCCTGGCGCCTGCTCGTATGCTGCAGTGCAGGAGTAAAAGCCCAACACTGCTGATGTGCTGCTGGAGCAGCTCAAGCCTGGCAAAGGAATGGGAAGCGGATGGAGGGGCGTGGGTTTGGGGTCAGGTGGGATGTGGGGAAGGTGTTTGTGCTGTAGCTGTGTTTCAGGCTGTAGGAAGGATTGGAGGCTGCGGCCTTACCCATTTCCCATGACCTACGCTGGGCTCTGGGGCAACTAGAGCTGGGCATCCCACAGCTCTCCCTGTGCGTCAATGATACACCATCAACTTCAGGGGTCCAGATGCACTGGACCCTTCTGGACTTTTCTCTGAAAAGGAAGGCTGTTTGTGCCTCAAGAATGGCTGTGGCCAGATCCAGTGGGACCTGCTGCCTGGAGGCTCGTTAGGCAGCAGCAGAGGCAAGCGGTCCCGCTGTGAGCAGTGCATGGATTTGTGAATGCAGACTAATTGCATGTTTAATGGCTGATGCATTACACAGAATCTAGGGAGGGGCAGGCATGATTTAGGTCTGGTTTAATAAGGCACGTCGTGTGGCTCATTTAATAATAATAAAAGCAAGGGAGAAAAGTGCAGAATGTGCTGTAGAGCTCTGTGGTGGAGCTGAAGGGCTTGTGAGGAGGTCAGTACTAAGGCTTCTGCAAGCTGTGCCACTGTGATGCTAGAGGAGTGGTGAGTATATGGCAGACATGTCCATAGGAGGGATGAATTCCTGGGGATTTCAGCAGAGGGCTGGCCATTGCACCGTGCTGTTCTGGCAGTCAGTGCACTGTGGGCATATACTTGTTGCATTATGTACACAATGTGATGTTGCCAGAAGGGTCCCCTGGACAGCAGCATTGGCTGGAGCAGTGGTCACCATGGGGCCATCTCAGCAACACCCAAACCCAGGAGCATCCCAAGAAACCCAGGTGCGTTTGTGTGCTTGAACCAGGTTGGTGGGGACCCAGATGGTGGGAGATCAGTGTGCTGGTGCAGCTGCCCATGTCTATATGGCTGCAGAGCAAGCAGGGCATAAGGTGCAGCTGTGATGCATATAAGGCACATCAGACCCCAACCAGCTCCAGGTACAGCCAAAGAGTTAGTGAAAGCAGATCCTCTGGCCCCATCTTTGTTGCTGGAGAAGCAATGCAGGACCTCAGCAGGGAGCAGCAGGAAGGCAAGCCCACGGTGCAGTGCTCATAGAAGCATAAATAGAAATACGACTTCTCAGGCTCTTGTGCAGCAATGATATATCTTGTTTCTATTGACTTTTTTTAAACCTCTAAAATACATTGTAGATTGATCTACAAATCTGCAAAAAGCACCTGTTTTTTTTCTTTTCTTTTTTTTTTTTAAAGTCTAAAGCAATTTTCTGCCTGCTCCTTGTGGTTGGCTCTGAACAGACACATGTTCTCTTGTCCTCTTTGAGGCTGGCGCGCTGCCACGATAGTAGGAAGTTTAGTAATACTTGAGCTGGATCGATGCGAGCCCATTATCTGTGCTGCCTGGGACTTGGAAGAGACGGGGAAAAAAATGCTCTCCCCAAACGCATCAAAGCCCTGCGATAAGGACAGGCGGCTGAGCGCTATTTATAGATGGACAGATGTCTTGCCAGAGCTCTGCTGCTGTCACTTGTTTATGCAGCTTTTGAGCATTTAGCAGTGTTTATGAGGGTCTGAAGAGAAATCTGTCCTACCTTCTGTCTGAGATGGATCCCTCCAGGCAGTGCCGGTGATGGTGGCTCATTTGCTCGAGGGCTTTGTCCTTGTTCAGAAGGAGGGACGTGCCCTTCAGATGGCAAGAATAACATGGTTGAGAGGCCCCGAGGTGCTCTGCGATCAAAAATAAGGTGTGAACAGTGATCTCATCTCCTTGCATTGCTGCAGACCCACATGGACCTTGGAGATCTGTAGTTCAGAGCAGAACTGTCACCAGCGCTGTTTCAGGTCAAGTGTGGCTGTGAGTCTTTACAGCTTGGAGGTCTCCATCCTCTGCCTCCTGGGATTGTGGCTCAGAAAAGAGGTTTTTCCTACTGGTTAGTTAGTTAGTGTGGCCAGTGCCATTTTGTTTCCTGTAAAAGTCTACATCCCTCTTCAAGTAACACACAGAGAACTTGAATTGGTACAAACCATTCAGCTTCAATGTCAGGAGTGGCTCCTGAGGCCAGCTTAGGTCTTGCAGTGCATGTCCATGTATGTCTTCAGTGAGAGCAAGTGTCTGAGCCAGTCCTCCAGCTGGCCCTCAGGACAGGCAGAAGTTTCTCCTTGCATCCAGTGGCAGCCTTTTCTTTCAGCTACAGCACACTGCCTCTCATCGTCTTGCCTTGCATTGCTGCAGAGAGCCCAGCTCAGTCTTCCACAACTCCCCTGTCAATTTTGGTGACCTCTGCTGGATTTTCTCTAATTAACAGCTTGTTACTGGGGCTCCGAAGACCAGCCGTGGTGGTGGGATGGTGTTCTCAAAGCAAGTGCTTCAGTGGCCTGGGGCTGCAGGAGAGAAGGAGGTGTCTGCAGGCAGGTTTAGGATACCAAACCTGACCGTGTATTTTAACGCATCCTCTATAGGGTGCCTCATTCCTGAACCAGGGGGCAGGGACATTTCTGCTCCCTGTAATGTGATCATCTACACAGTTTTTGCAGAGTGCTCTGAGCATCCCTTGCTCTCTGCTCAGCTTCAGCCTGTCTCCTGGGTGCCGCTTTGCTCTGACCATATATTCCTCTGACTAGTGGGCAAGCCAGGAAGTGGGTACCTTTGTAAAGAAACCACATATAGGCTTTCAAGTGGTGATGACACTTTCTCAAGCTATCTGTCTAGTGGATGTGCATTCCCCAGCTTGTTTGTATTCACAGGCATGATACTTAGCTGCGCAGGTGGGCCATGGATGTCCAGAAAGATGTCATTGTCGGGAGGAGGCTTTAATGCAAGCCTTTCTGCTATTCTATATGATGGGTGGCAGGTGAGATCCTAATGTGCCAACGGCTGTGAGAGGGGTGGCTTGCAGGATGAGGCACAGGAGATGTGGCTCAGCCAAGAGGCAGCAGCAGTACTGGGGATGGCTTTTTACTGCTGAGCTACAGCATGACCGTGGCAATCATTCAGTAAATGAGGGCTCTAATGGAGCCAAGCAGTGTTTTCCAATTAAAAGAAACAACCGTCAGTAACGAGGACAGCACTCCCTCTGAAATACTATATGCTCACCAGATTGCATTACAGCCACTGTGGGTCTTGGCCCCAGGAGAACTGTGATGATGGATGCCCGATGCTCTGCCCCTTAGGGCAGATGTGGGGTGTATCTGGAGTGGGATCTGCCCTGTGAGCGAAAGCTGTGTGAGGCACCTGCTGCATTACCCTTGTCCTTTCCAATGGAGATGGGGTGCCAGTGGGAACCTTCTCTCTTTCTAACAGCAGGATGGTTCCAGGCTGCTGGGACACCACTCTGCTCCAGGGCAGTTAGCAGCACATGCTAGGCTTGGTGTAACAGCTCTAACAAGTTTGGCTCAGTGCTGCCCTTCACTGAGATCATATTGCTGGCTCTTTTTTTTCCCCTTGCCCTAAATCGTAGCACTTACATAAAAAAGGAGGGGCACGCACGTGGGGCCTGCACAATTTATGGATCAGAGATTTATATGCCGCTGGGATGCTGTATTTTTTCCCCACCGTGACACTTTATTGCCACAAATTACCAAACAGGCAAGGTTACACGAGTGACAGCAGCAGGGCTGTAAAGGACAGGAACAAACGGCAGCAGGAGAAGTACTCAGAGGAGAGGGGGAGGTCGGGCACAAGGCAGAAATAAAGCAAGGCGGGAGGTGAGCGTGCGTCAGAAATCTGCCCGCGATGCAGCGAGCTGTGTGGGTGAGGGCTGGGGAATTGGCATGCCACCTCGCACACGTGTGCCCACGCTGACAGTGCCATGCAGCTGGGGAGCAACTGGTGGTTGGGCACGTGTCAGGGTTTGCAGGCTGTGAGCCCATCGTGTGCCCTGATGATGTGATGCGCACTTGCAGGCTGTCTTTTTGGGGTATGAACTGCAGGTTTTTAGTTGCAGAGGGATATTTATTTTGCATGCTGGTCTGCTTGGTGGTGACTTGAGGGCAAAGCATTGTTAGAAAGTGAGACTTCATCTCCCTTTGAAGCATCTTCCATCCCAAGCAGTGCTCAGTCTGCAGCAGCTGTGTGGGGTGTCCTGCAGCAGGGTGTCCCTGCTCCTGACTTCTCACCAGCAATCAGCAAAAACGTGATGTGTTGTATGGAACAAACACACCTGGCTTCTGCATGGTGGGCAGCAGACCTTGTTTTGACAAACCTAAGGGTAATTATTCCCTCTGAAGCATCATCAGTGCTGCATTCGCAGCCCTTCCTGGCAAACCTAGTCAGGGGCTCCCGTGTGAAAGTTTTTTGCAGTCAGTTTATCTCTGCTTGCTTTCTGGCTCTTGACATCTGTGCTGCAGGGACAATTGGGCTGTCTTCTGGCTTGGCTTGGGTGTCTGTCTCAAATTTGAAGACTGAAGGTGTGCTGATTTTCTATGCAATCGGTGGAGAGGAGATCCTTCTGGGAGATGCTCTGCTGGAGGAATGAGTGCTGGGTTTTCTAGCTGCATGATTGCAGAATGGGGAACATCCCAGATGTCCCCTTGGGTGGGCCAGGATAGGCACTTCTGTCTGTCTTAATGCATCTAAGTGATGCTTGGGGAGAATGGGTAGTGAGCATCATCCCCTGGCCAGGGAGGTGTCAGCACTGCTGAATGCCTGTTCCAGCTCCTCTGCGATGCGCTTCGGTTGAGCGACTCTGTCTGCGCCCAGTCGCCCAAGTTAGATCAGCTTAACTTCAAACAAATGTAAGAACTGAAAGGCGCGGGAGCAGTGATGTATTAAGGCTGCCTTTGAGCTGGGGATGCTACTCAGAGCTGCAGGGAAGCTGTCACTCCATTGTTACTGCAACAAAACGCTACCGGAGGAGCTGAGAGGTGCAGAAACAGAACTGCTTTTAGCACACAGAAATGTGCTCCATGGCCTTGAGACATGCTGTGACAGCCCACTGAGATCAAGCACGGGTGCAGAGCAGTGGTCACCTGGCCCTGGTATCACCATGGGCAATGGGGCAATTTGATGTGTGTGTTCCTCTGCTAGTCAAAAAAAAATAATAATGATTTCTCCTGAATCCCATTGCCGTAAGCCAGGTATTTAATCTTGCTTGAAGGGAGCATCTCTAACGTACACAGGGCATCGCAAACAATGGTGAGTGATCAATAGGCTAAGTCCTGAGGTCTCTTACCCAGACTTTGCTGGGGTAAAGGTTGACAAAGTGCTGAGTATTTACTCGAGGCTTCAGCCCCGTGCTGAGAGCTGGAGAAGTGATTGACAGATTTATTGATGATACGTTTCTCTATGAATCCCATCTGACTGTTGCTCACAAATGCTCATTTGAGCATAAATCCTGCCTGGGCGGTGTAGCAGATAGCTGCTACTAAAGCAGAGCCGGGCAGAAAGGTTTCAGATGAATCACATATTTGGTGAAAAATAGCTTCGGATTAGCAGGAATAGCTTGTGTTTCTGTGTTGTGTTTGGCAAATAGCCTCAGCTGAAGAAAGTGAAAGCCCACTTGTGAAAAAGATCAAGCACCGGGTTTTGACACGATGTTTAGATTTCATTTCAAATCGGTTTAACGTTTTCTTCCAAAATCAAAAAGCCAGACAAGCTTCAGAAGATCCCTCTGAAACCCTTTCATTCCTCGCCCTCTGCTTCTGCCGCAGCGCGGGGAAACGTGGCACTGCTCGCACAGCTCGCTGTCAGCTCTGACTTCATCTGTTTTCCGCTCAACCCGCGGTGTGAAGGCTGTGTTTGGTGCAGGCTGAGCTGTGTTGGGCTGCCATGGGGCACTTCATACTCACTCCAGAAAAAATAAGCCACCTCTATGCTGTGTTTTTCTCTTGTTGCATTGATGTTTCTTTGTTTTGTGCCCGGTTGCAGCTCGCTACCTCTGCCGCAGCACCTGCTTGCGCCCACATGGGTGCCGAAGGAAATCGCTCAGACAGATTTGTGCATGTGTGTATGCCTCTCTAAGTATTTCCCATTAATTAATGGAGGCTGGAGTCTGTCGTCTGTAACGAGCGCTCACTGGCAGGTGATGAATGGCTTGTATGACAAGATGGCAATGAGAGGCTGGGTGAGCTGCTGCTGCTGTTGCTGGCGCTGGGTTTGGGAGAGCAGCAGTTGGTACCTGGGTGAGAAGATGGGGTGGAAAGCAGCCAAATTTCCACATGGCTGAAGAGGAGGAATGGACTTGCACTGTGGTGGCCACCCCAGTCCCATGGAATTGTTGTCTGGAACTCTGTTTACCAAGCAGAGAACTTGTGCTCTTCTCCTGACCTCTGCTGCGCTTGGTTTTGCTGCTGCTCCATCCCCAGAGAAGGATCCATGTGCCCACATTTAGTTTCTGTGCTCCAGCAGTGCCTTCCTGTAAGCTGTGCTCAGGAGCTGGAGCGCATCACAGTGGTGCCAGTACCAAGTGTTCCCAGCCTGCCTTACCTGCTGGCAGTAGGCACATGCATGCAAGACAGATGCTTGAGGGCGTTTTAGGTTCATGTTCATTGTTGCAGCGTGGTGTGAGGCTGGTCCTTATGGATGTGCTGGTGTGAGGGTGTGTTTGGTGGATGTGAGTTCCTGGTGCTTGCAGCCTGTTTGGTGGTAGTCAGATGTGTCCTCTACTGAGCCTGAAGTTTGTAAGTTAGAACACTGTCCTCTGCTGCACACTGATCCAAGGGAAACAGCACTGCCCCCAAAATCTGCAGCCTCCAGGGCAGGCATAGACTGAGAGGGCACTCCATGCCCAGTAGGAATAATCCCTGCAGCATCACTCTGGACCCACCATGAAAGCTGTATACTGATGATCCATTTCTGTTTAAGGTGATTTTGGCAGCTTGCTGCGGCTCCAGCAGTAGGAACAGGGACACTGCTTGGAGAAAAGTGTGGGTGCTGTGCACATCCTGCATGGTGACTCCCACCCCATACGGTGAGGTTGCAGGGGGACCAGCCTGCCTTTGCTGGGGAACTGAATTATCTGCTTCCCCAAGTGAGGAAAATAATAATAATAATAATAAAAAAAAAGTGCCTTCCACTAGGTCATGAGCCATTACCTCGAGGGGCCCTTCATCAGCTGATGAATTCTACTTAATAAAATAAATACTGAGAGAAAATGTAATTGGATTTCATTTATTACCCAGTTCCGCCTAGCAGCCCCAGATTATACAAAAGCAATTAGAGAAAGCTCTCCATTAATAGCTATCTTCAAGCCACCCAATGGGCTCATTCCATCAAACCTTCTGGCTCGTGTAATTTCCTTTCTTGGAGCTGGCTCCTGGCTGGGGGAGGGATGTGGGGTGCCCAGCACCATTGCCAGTAGCCTGTAAACAACAGCAGCCCTGTTTCCATCACCCTCAGTATGCCTAGGTCTGCAAAAGGGTCTCCTGAACTGGGGAGGGAAGCCAGAACACCTAGGTGGTTTGGCTAAGGGTTGGGCTTGGTTGTGCCTTCTCTGTGCTGGGAGCACCTCGTAGCCGTGCGGTCAATCCGTGTGGTTTGGCAGCAGGAATGTGGAGCCCTGCAGGGGAATTCGATGTAATCCTGTCCCCTTCAGGATACAGTTGCTTCTCTCCGGTGCTCATTCTCCCTCTAATGCTGGCAGTTTGCACGTCAGCTCCTGTCAGCCAACTGGTGGTATGCAGGAGAGCGTTCCTGCTTCCATGCGTTCTGCTGGGATCAGGAGGACCAAAGACAACCTGCAGGTTAGCCTGTAGCAGAGGCTCTGTCCAGTATCTCAGCTTCTGGTCACTCTTAACAAGGCTGGATGAGGAAGAGTGCTGACAGTGGAGTTGGCTTTCAGATTCTGGTTGATCCCAGTGCCCAGCCAGGAGTGGAGTGGGAAGGATGTATTTGTTGTGCACACCTCAGCAGGTGGATACTGCATGGCAGGAGATGAGAGATGTGCTGGTAGGGCATGAAGCCATGTGTCATGGGGAGAGGTGAGAAATGCTTGGCACAGATATGCATGTTGCTGTGTGGGTACTTTTTCCCACAGTACACTGGCTTGTGCCTGAGGTCTGCTGATGAAGGAGACGAGGCTTGGCCGCTTGTTTTCTTTGTTGGCTTGGGACTGTGAGAATGGCCCATGACAAAGCCAGCAACACTGTCTTTACCTTCTCAGGGCTGAGGGAGATCAAGGGCTCTGCTCAGCCTTGCTTGCAACACTGGACTTTTTTGCATTGTGTGGTACGAACAAAAACAGGCTCCTACCCATGACAGTGAAGACTGCTTTACTCTTCCTCTGCTCACCTGGGCCCATTTAGCAGCCTTGGAGAACAGTTGGCCTGCTGTGCTGCCTTGTGTTGGGTAAGGAGTGCTGTCACAGATGCACCCGTGGGTAGTGCCTGTCAAATGAAGGATATCTGTTCAGGAGAGAAGAGAGTGGGGTGCTGGAGGCCATGAGGGAGGGGATGTAGTTGAGACATATCAGTGCAGAGAAAGGGGATTGATCTTAGCCATTGAGGTGGCTGACAGCGTGGGATATCTGTTCTTGGAGGGGAAATGGTTGGGGCATGAGGAGATGAGTCTGCTGAACTGAGAGGAGGGCTGAGGTGTGGAGGAGGCAGGGGAGACCTTTCCAGTGGGAAATGAGGGAGGTGAAAGATCAAAGAGCAGCTGTTAGTCTGGAAATGCAGGGACCCAGCTGGAAGCTTTTTACAAGGATGGCATACTTATTACAGCCACTCAACTGCTTTGCCTCTGCAAACACAGTGGTTGCTGAAAGTTGGGAAGCTTTTCTGACTTCATGGGCAGCCATTCCTTCCAGCCTGGAAATGAGTCTGGACTCAGCTCTGTGATGGCAGGAAAGGCTGTGAAAGAGACAAATCCGCCCTCCAGAGAAGAAGGGACCTTCTCAGAGCTGTTTTTTCAAGCCATACAAATGCAGTGACCGTGCAAAACCTTCCTTTTCATCTCACTGTTTATTTTTTCACAAGGCTTTTATTTATACCCTCTTAACATCCGTGCCGCTAAAGCAGCCTTATTAGGATGCTGCTCTTCACCAAGAAACTCTGCTCTCGAAAAAGAGCATTAAAGATTCAACAAATAGCTGAGAATTGGGATTGATCCTAACCTCCCATAAATGGGAGTACCTTCCCCCATTAATCAGCCTTGGTTTTCACTTACAGGATGATGGCCTCAGTGCTACACTTCTTCAGGACTAAAAGCACGTTAAATATTTATCACAGCTGAGTATTCACTTCCCCCTCTATTGCCAACTGTGCTCCACCGCATAAGCCTGCGTCGGCTTGACGGGTTGTGTAGTGAGGTGGCATGCCATTAGGAAACCTCTTGTGCCAGCATGACCAGCATGCTCCAGTCATTTGCTGTGCTAAGCACGGAGAAATAGTGGCATCTCTCATCTTGAAGCATGGTCAGCATGGGACTGTATTATAAAGTCTCGCTGCCTGCATTTGCACTAGTAAATTTAACATGCCCAGGTCTGCTCTTAAGCAGAGGCTGGTGGTGATGCGTGCTCAGCATCCATGCTCCTCTGCTGCCCTTTAGCCTCCAAAATGGGATGATCACCTCCACAGTGCTTAGCAGGAGCAGCCGAGTGTCTCTGCTGAGGCTTTGTCCCACGTCATCATAAGTGCTGGCCATTCAGAGCGTGGCATTGCATTGCAGTGCTGGGAAATGCTCCCTTGCTTATGGCTGTGCACATGGCTCCGGTGCTGTCCTGCTGCTCTGGAGGAAGCCAGCAGCTCTCTGCACTTTACTGGCATGCCAGGAGGAAGCCTTTCAGTGCCTTACGAGGCTTGAAATGCCGGCAGGGTGTTTAGCGGTCCAGTTGGTCTAAACATATGCAAGAACGTCCTTGATAATTGTGCCAGGTGTGCCATAGCATTTCAGGGAGAGGCTATTTTAGGACTATCTCTGAGAGCGCTTTTTCCTTTTTTGCTTGCTGATTTTGACTGCCAGATTTCTCAAAGGCAGCTCTGGCTTCAGGAGCTGCTGAGGACCTCACAGCTGGGACAGCTTGATAGCAGTGTCCTCGGGCAGTGCTGAAATGAGAGCCCTTCATGGTGCCCCTCCCTGGGTTATAGCTGGTAAGGAGGAGCTCCCTATGATGCTGTGAAGAGTTTTGCTTCTTGGGGCATGCTCCACTTGGCCAATCCTGCAGCTGCAATTGAGCTGTTGTTGCTGGGTTAGTGCTTTTTCTTAACGCCCTGGCATCATCATGATGCATTCTCCCCCCATCTCCATCTCCCCCTCTCCGCCTCCAGCTTGAGTTACTGATGTGCACAGCCTTGTTATAGCCGTTTACATGTACAGACGCACAATGTGTTTCATTATCCATGTATCAAACTTGTTTTGCTGCTGTCACGCACCAGAAAAGTTAAACACGTCTGATCAAAGGCATGTAAACACAGCTTCAAAACAAATGCCCTCGAGTCCTGCCAAAAGCACAGAGCTGTCTCGAGCAAACCCCCATCTCCTATTCCCACATGTTCACCTCCCACTCCTCCTCTGAACGGTAATGTGATGCCAGGTGGTTTCTAAGAGCTGCAAGCACTCAGTGGCAGTGGGACCAGTTGTCATCTGGCCAAGCAAGCGTGGCCATGGAGCACTGCCATGGGGCTGAGGACTGACTGGAAGTGGGGCGGCTGGACGCATCCTTGGACCCCTACTGAGAGGGAAAGAAAAGAGATGTTCAATGGAAGGACTGGGGATGGTCCCAAAGTAGGAGCTGCTTCTGCTCTGCCATTTTTATGCTCCTCAGATACTGGAAAAGGAGAACAGAGGCATGCATCCCTGGCTCAGAGTCTCTGATGGCACAAGATTCTGATTCCGATTCAATTCTGTGATTCTGTGAAGATCACCTGTGGAACTGGAATTGCTAAAAGATGGGGAATTTTCCCACTTTTCAATACTGAGGCTTGTGTGCTGTCAGCATGTGTCATTGTGGACTCGTTGGATTTTCACTTTAGTCCAGCTTAGAGGAGGACTAGATATGTTCATTAAATGGGGATGGAAATCCATGGGATTTTGCAGGCACTGAGGGCAGGTGTTTTAAGAAAACACTAGCTCCCTTGAAATAAGCCAAAATCCCATTCAGTGCTTGGCTACGAGCACGAAAAGAGGGTAGTTTGGGAATTCATAAGCTTGTGAACTGACCCAGACACTGGAAATTAGTTGCCCGAGGTCTTTGCCAAATGCCTTTGAATAATGGACGTGTCAGAACCAGATGGGATCGCAAATGGTGAGTTATTACTGCCCAGTGCCTGTGCCAAGTCTGTGGGGTTTGTTCCCCAAGTCAGCACTGCACCGTACCCCGGGCCAGGTTGCCACATGTAAGGTGATGCAATGAGCTGCCTTCATCACACCCGGCTGTGCTAAGGGGACAGATAGAGCTGCAGTCATCCACTGCTGTGCTGCTAGACAGTGCGGGCAGGTTGCGAAATGCCCTGCAGGCAGTGGGACGTGGTCAGAGGTTAACGATGGTGTCAGCCTTCATAAATCATCCCTAATGAGGCTTGGGAAAATGATGGTTTGGAGCCTGCCATGCGCAATCGCGCTGAGCTGTCTTTCCTTTCCTTTGGACTTTGTTCCCATTCAGTTTTTTAGGGCTATTTGGGGGAACCTCTGCATGCCCGGAGGTGCTGGAGGCTTTCCCACCATTTTGAGTAATGAGTGGTTCTGGGTTCTGCCTGCACTACTATTGTGGGCAGTGGCTGGCTGATTTGCTGAAGTCTAAATACATTCTACAATTTTAGCCCCATGATTTTGTCCCCATAGTTTTGCATCCAGCAGAAGTCTTTGGCTGGAAGGCATTGCCCGTGTCTTGGTACATGGCACGATGCTGCTAGGGTCAGGCTTGATGGGCTCAAGCCATGGAGCAGTCAAAGAGTCGTGGGACCTTCTTTCAGAGTGCCATCCCAGCATGGGAACCATGTGATGGGGACACATCAAATCAAAGCAATTGGAGAGAAACTCTTGTCCGGGATGGTGGGACCCCAGGAAAGGCAGAAGAAGGAGGAAGAGGAGGTCAGTGAGATTCCCTCGAAATCAGATCTAGGTCTGATGATGGTGGGCTGCTCTGGACTATGTGTGGTCCTCAGGAAAGCTGACAGCCACCAGGATGCTGGGAGGAGCACAACACAAATGCAGTGAATATTCCCGTATTATTTATAAAGTACTGCCACAGCCCTGGAAGTGTTGGGACTCTCAGAAAAGCTGAAGGAATGCACTAATTAAAGAACACAATGGGAATGTAAATTCGGAAAGATCCCCAGAGGGATGCAGCCCTGAGGGGGAGCTAATTTGCCATTCCTGCTCCTCCCCTGCAAACTGGCTGAAACACTGGAGCAATTAAGGAGGAATTTGAGTGTTAAATATAATCTGGAATTGTGTTTTGGGCTTTTTTTGTAATTGGTTTATTTCTCTCTTGGGTAACTGTGTTTCCAGTTCTGTAATTGGGACTTTAACCCGCTGCTCTGCTAGGATTAAGGAGAAGTTTGGGGGCCAGTTTGGGGTGGTTGTCTGGTGTTGAAAACAGCTTCAGGTACGTGTCACCAATGGGATGGCACATCCCACATGCCACGGGAAGTGGCATGGCTGGATGGAGCTGTCCCACACCTGGTGAGCCCCAGGCCAATCTGGGAGTCTCCTGGTGCGTGGTTTCGGGACTGTGAGCACCAAACTGGTGCAAGGAGGAAGATGTGGTACCGGGGCAGGGCTGTTCAGATCTGGTGAGGGACAGCCCCTGCCTTTGATGTGAAAAGTAGGTTGTCAGAACTGTCTCCTGAAATCAGTCCTAAGAATGTACTTGCTGTTTGTTCATTGCCTTTATTTTTTTGCCTACCCATTTCTTTTCCGCATGGTTTGTTTCCCTTGCTTTGACTTGTCTTACCCTTTCAGGAAGTAAATGCAGTTGCTATCATTTGAATTATAGTCAGAAGGGCTGATTCAAGGTAATGGCTGCAGTGTATTTGTCTTTTTCTGTAAACTTCATGCAGTCCAGAGTGAGAAAACAGCCTAGGAAACTCCATTAGGGATGTGAGGTAACATAACACAAAGACATGCTTAACTGTGGTGGGATGACCATCACCTCCTGTCTCATTTGGTATTGAGATTTTGGGTTGGCCAGTCTCTGGCTGAATTCACAGTTGAGTGAAGATTTTGTGTTCTAAGGTGTTAGGTTTTTCAGTTGTCATCATCTTGAGCTGACCCTCTGACATATTTTGTATCAGAAGATGTGCCCACAGCTTGCAGAACGGTTTGGAGAAACAAAGCTGATGTGATTGCTGCAGTGGTTTTGTTGCTGGATCATGTGGATATGCTGCTCCTGATGTCTGGCAGGAAATAGTATGTTGCAGGTTCCACTCTCATTTTTATTCTTCTGATTATCTTAAATATTTAGGTTATTTTTTCCATCAGCATTGATTGCTAAAGATTCTCATCCATTGCAAGCTCCTATTTGGCGAGGAAGAGTAGGACTCTCCAAAGCTGACACTTGAAAATACGATCCGTGCCCTCCTGTGATGTGAGTATCCTCAATACTAGCATTTTGCGAGGCTGTGGGTGCAGAATTGCTGATGTGCTCAGTGCCTCATCCTAAAATAGCATCCTCAGTCCTTGCCCCGCAGCAGTTCAATTCAGTCTCCTTGTTGTGTATCCCCTGCCTAGGGATTTCTCACTGCTCCCCATCCTCTCTTCCCATCTGGATCCAATTGCTGCATGTAATAAGAAGTCACCACCAGCCCAGGACCCCACTGTCACCACTGTCCCCATCTCCCATGGTGGAGGAACAGGATCGGGGGTTTGGTGGTGTCAGGAGGTTCTCACTGGGAACCAGAGCTCTCCCAGCAGTGCCTCTGCATTTAGTGCCATTTGTTCTGGTTTATTTTTCCAAAAATAAATGTTGGTTGAAGGAATACAAAAACTTGGGAGAAAACAGTTTGTGGGGAGGCTGGGGAAACAAATATTTAGAGCTCTCACAGAGTCCCACCTCTAAAAAATACAGGATTATAAATCCTTCTATCACTCTGTAGTGCAGAACCCACAAACTGCTTCTATGGCCTGTGCTGGGCAGTGTGAGGAGGCAGAACAGCACAAATCAGGTTTTTCCCTGCATTCTGAGAGGGGAGATCAGAGAGCTCTTTCACCCTCTGTGGGGCTGGAAGCTGCCACACAGCCTGGAGCAAACCCACACCTCACAGGTCTGTGGTTGGAGCTAGCTTGCTGTTCCTTTCCTGCCTGCAGCACCAGGGAAAGCCTTCTAGGGGCTGGGCTGAGACCTGCCAACACTCAGCTTCACGTTCATGGTGCTTTCCTGTGTGACCTCCAGCCCTGAGGCATCCCATTCCCCTCCCTCCTGGCTCTACTGTGGATAATTCTCCCTTCCTCTCTCCCTCACCATCTGAAGTTAGTTTCCTCTAGATGACAGGGGTCAGGAGGACTCGGGTGCTGAAAGATCAGCATGTGCTTTCCTGGACTGGGGCCTTGCATTCCTCCTGAGCGGCCAACTGGATGCTGGACCCCTCCTGGGATGCTGCACTGAGTTGTGCAATGCCGGACGCTCTTCCAGGCCCTTGGGATCTCTTTGGGACAGAGCCCTCAATGGCTTCCCTATCACCCAGAGTGATTTAATGGAGGGTAGCAGCCTGCACTGCCTCTGCTAGAAACACTGAGCTTAGCATAGGAAAAGAGTCTGGGCTTGCCATTCTGCTGCTGCCTGTGCTCACGTGGATTTTTGGGGGATGCTGTGATCAGGGATGAGAGCAAAAGTGCACCTCTCCTCACTGGGATGCACAGCTTTTCTGTTGGCAGGAAAACTAGACTTGATCTAGACAAGGATAAGCCCAAGATTTAAAAGTGAGAAGGAAATGCTGTGGGCTGGGTTGATGATGGCTGTTGGCGCTTCAGTCCTGTCCTGAGCTAACACAGTGCTAATTTGGGACAGCAGCTTGAGTTTCTGCCCTGCTGCAACAGTGCTCATCCTAAGTAGTAAGATAAATACTTTGGAGGATCTTGGAGAGGGACAAGGTAAGCCTGGGTAGGCTTTTTGTAGAGCTTTGTGTGCTCACACCTGCTCTAGCAGCTCCACACTCTCCCTTTTGCCCAGTATCCAGGACAGGATTCTCCACCCAACCACTCCATCACATTCCATGGGCCGTGCTGACCACATCTCTACAGGCAGTGCAAAGGAGCTGGTTGGAGTGTGCCAGTGACCCCCATTCCCACACTCTCCCCCCTCACTGCATCCCTCCTGCTCACCAGCCCTGGCCGCACCACCTCTGGCCGCTGACAGCCCGCAGCACGGAGCCTGTGCTGTCACCCAGCACTTCGTTCGATGCATCTCCAGCCCTTTGCTGTGTGCGTTTTATGGTGCCTCTGACAACCTGCTGACATCCACATTTATTTTAGTTTTTCAAGTTTTGCTCCGCTGCCTCCATCACCCCAAAGCCCAGCACCAGGTCCAACTCCCTGTTAGCAGTGACTGCTTGCCATCCCTCACTGCTCTGCAGAGCTCTGCAGAGGGCTTTAAGGCTGCCTCTGTGTGTCCTGAGGCTGGCACAGTGCACTGGGGCAGCTGCCTATGCTGGCCCCAGGATTTACTTCAGGCAGTTTGTTTTCCCAAGGAAGTTAGTTTCCAAAATAGCATCTGGTTTTTATGAGCTCTGATCAAATAAGGTGGTATGAGTGTGTGTGGGTGGTGTTTTTATGTTTGTATACATGTTGTTGGTTTGAGGGTTTTTTTAAGTTTTAAAGTCTTATAAATATATGAGTTGCTTAACTTCTTCATCTGTTGTGACCGCGGTTTTGTGAAATGATTACTGGATCCAGAAAGCAAGCTGTATCTCTGACTTGAGCAAAAGGCATTGTGGATAAGCACCTTGCAGTGTGTTAGTATTGGCAAGAGTACTTCACGTTGGATACTAGGAAGAATTTCTACTCAGAGAGAGTGGTCACATGGAGCAGGCTGCCCAGGGAGCTGGTGGAGTCACCATCTGTGGAGATGTCCAAGAGCTGTGGAGATGTAGCACTTATGAATATGGCTTAGTGGGCAATATTGGTGTTAGGGGGATGGTTGGACTAGATGACCTTAGAGGTATTTTCCAATCTTAATGATTCTGTGATGATTCTATGATACTGTTATTTTCAACACCAATGCAGAATTATTCTTTAGTGCCTTGTACATGGCTGGAGGCAGTTATCTATGGAAGCCATGGATGAAAACCAGGTAATTTTGCAAGCAGCTTGCTGGCCCATTGGAACTATTCAACAGACAATAACAATGCTGTAATGTGTGGGGTCTGAGCTCACTTTGCAAATAATTGCCTGGGATAAAAGAATGTTGGAGGCTTGAATGTGCTTCTGTGGGCAGAGTTGCAAAAGGAAGTTATGTGCAAGTGTCCAAAGGCACCCTGGGCTTTCCTCAAGTCCTGTGTTGAGAAAATGATAAAAAAGACCAGAGGGGACCTGCTGTGGAGAGGTTTCTGCTTGTGTTTGTTTCTTTTAAAGTTTCAGCTGAACAGAAGAAAAAGAGAAATGAAAACGTGACTGTTTGGTGTTGTTATTAGGAGGGATTTCTTTGGAGAAGATTGGAGAGGGGAAGAGAAATCACCAAAAAATAATACAGTGGTGGATGGTACTCCATCTGCATCCCCTTTGTTAATGGAGGATTAATAAGTGATGTGCTAATGGTGTACAGGGACCTGGTTATTTGTGGCTTCCCATCTGGGTGGATTTAAAAGTGTCTGCCGAGCCGTCTCATCTCATATATATTTCAGTGCCATCATCTCCCCTCTTCCTTCTCCAACCCTTCCTCTACATGTCAACCCCTCCACTCCTGTGCCGGCGCAGGGGTGGTACATGGGGCAGTCCCCTCCTCGTGCCACCATGGACACGTCCATCTCCTGCAGGTCCCGCTGGGGCCTTTGGTACAGCCATCCCAGCCAGGGCTGCCCTCCTGCTGGCCCTCTCCCCGGCAGCTCCGTGAGATGCTGGTGGTTAATCCCATCTCCCGCTGAGCCCACCCTGCTGGCGGGATCACGGCACATCCTCAGCTCCGGGATTTGTTTTTCATTTCCGCTCTCTCCTCTCACCCCCCTTTGAGACGCAGGGGTTTGGCAGAAGATCCCCTCACCCCCTTTGCTTTCCTGCAGAGAATCATGTCTAGGGGGGGTGATGTCTTAACGGTGATGAGGGTCTGAGACGAAGCTTCTGGATGTCTTCTCAGGGAAGACATTAAAAGCCAATCTGTGCCGTCTCCCTCCTTGCTGCTCCCCGAGGACCACCACCAGGCTTCCCAGCCCCTTCGTTGTTCTGCTCTTTCGTTTTTCCCACAAATCTTTTCCAAAAACTGGTGCAGAAGGACAAGGAGAAGCATCACCCCTATGAGACAGGCCAGCAGTGTAGCTGATATTTCCACTACCACTCACTGGAACTGGGATTTTCTTTGCAGTACCAGAAAAGCAGTTCCTCGATGCAAGGGGATTGCCTTCTTGTTAGGCTGTGTGATCCTTGGGTTATTTAGCATCTGTACCCAGACCTCGTCTGAGTCATTCCCAGCTCAGTGCCAGGTGTCCTGGAGGCATCTCTGAAACACTGTCCATGTTATGAGAGTATGATGCTACACCCAGACTCTTGCTTTATGAAAACAAGAGTGGCTGATGCTTCACACAGTGAAATTCTCCTCTTTCTGCTATGGGAACAGCTAGGAAGCAGTTTTTGTAATGGGGAGGTTTTGGGGGACACGGAGCCCATGTGTGCGTGTGTTTGTAAGGGACATGGGAAAGGTAAAGCCTCCTGACAGTTTGAGAAAGAGTCTAAGAAATCAGAGCCCTGAGCTCTAATTGAAAGCCTGGATGCTGCTTTACCCAGAAAAGGCTACTTGTGATGTTTGTGCTGCTGCAGTTATTTACCCAGTGTCTCTGCCAGCACACGTTTGCATCTCCCAGGAGCAGCTTGCTTTGACAGGGGCACCTCTGGGATGCAGGGATACCAGGGCTCCAGGATGATGGGTAGCACCAGGTCCCATAGCACCCACACCTTTCTGCACCAAATCCATTCTCGTGTCTGTGGCTTTCTGGGTCTGTTTTGCAAGCCGCCCCCCTCCTGTATGCATTTCTTACCTTTAGTTCTAATATTTCTGGAAAGCAGATGCAAAGTTTTCATGGGAAATTATCACAAAGTATTTGTTCAGCTCTGGTCATGCTTGATGGAGGAGCAGGCGATGCCTCACTATGACCCAGGAGTCTTCACTCAATTATTTGCCCATCCAGATAAGAGAGAGCTGCCGTATGTTGCACACTTGTTTTTCCCAGCCTCTCATGGGATGAGGTGAGCAAAAGTGAGGATTAGTTAAGCTGTGACAGTTCATTAAACTTCTTGGACTTCTCTGCATTTCCTCTTCAGACACTGCTGTATGTGTGTGTGTGCAGATATTCTGTGACAAGGCAGCAGTGGACATTTTCATGATTTCAGTTTCCAAAAACCCTTACCTGTATGCGGAGCCCAGAGAATGCCTCTGAAAACTGCTGTATTTCACTGCTTCTGTTTCTAAAAGCCTGGGGAAGCAAAGTTCAGTTTTCTTGGCTTTTTTTTTCTACTTTGAACCAAGCCTTTTTTTTTTTTTTCTTTTTTTTTTTAAGTCAAAAACTCTTGGCTTAGATGTGCAAAACTTGGTGAAATTAATGGGAGCCATGCCCTGAGTTTCCTGCACAGCTTTTAAATTCTTTGACTTGTAAACAAGGAGTCTGGTTTGCAGAGGGCTTTCAAGCCTGCAAGGATAAAATCCTGAAGTTTGAAGGTAAAATGAGGGATGCTTGCAGTGCTGCCCTGCTCCCCTGCTAATGACCTTTTGCATTAACTGCTGTGCCTAGAGCCTGGCACTGAGAGAGGTCAGAGTACTATGCACTCCTAGGCTTTGCAAGGACACTGTGGTTTTGGGACTCAGTACAGCTCTAGCAAAAGTTTGGGTGTCCTATGGGTCACCTGGCATGGGAATATGCTCCTGCTTGTGTTTTTCCAATGTGAAAACCCCTCTTTCAGGAGAAATTATTTGCATGCAAGGCTATGCTGCCCCATGTTGGGCTTCACCCTGCACGGAGCACAGAAGGGGCAGCTGAGGGGGAAACGTGTGAGCATCTCTGTGCGGCCACAGAAATCTCATTTGATCCTCTGTGGTGGGAAAGGAAATGGAGCAATAACCCAGGACAGTTTAATAGAGTTGGGGTGAAATACGGCTGTTTTTGTTAGCTGGTCTCTTTGCAGTGAGGGCTCTTTAGCCCATTTTGTTGTGCTTGGCTCTGCTCGGGATGTTGGCACCAGCTGCTCTGCAGGTGCACATGTCTTTGGCAGGAAGGAGCTGGGATTTGGGGATTCGCCTTGGTCGGGCTGAGGAAGAGAGGAAAAAAGCAATGAGAGATGGTGTTTGTCTTTTGCAAGAGAGGGAGACTCATCAGGGGAGTGGAGGCATCAGGGAAAGGAAGCAGATTTTGCTGCCCCATGATGGGAAGAAGGCATTTTTGGGGAGTTTTGTAAGGACCAGCACTCTGAAAGGGAAGAGCGTGGACTAGAGGTGCCCCTTCTTTCGGGTTTAAGCAGGAGATTTCTGTGTGGCTCATCACCTGTCAAGCTGTGGGATCTCACCAAGCCCACGAATGGTGGGGAGCTGGAGTTGGGCTGTGCCATCCCTCTCCCCCAGGCTTACCCCATCCAGGCTCCAGCTCCACACCATACTCAGAGCAGACTCATACTAGGAGCCCCCAGGCAGGGGCTGTTTGGCCCCTCAGGGAGAGGAGAGGAAGAGTTCAGCATTTTCCCTCAGCAAAACCCCACGGTCGAGCCAGCAGTGGCAGACCTCCGAGCGCTGGCGGGGACCCAAGGCGTATTTTCTTCCTGCCACCCTTTCAAATTAAGAAAACGATTCATTTTATTTCTTTAATTTTCCAAATGGAAGCGAATTGGCCGTGCTGGCAGGTGCCTGATGGATGTTCCCTGCCACCTTGCAGAGGGGATGGAGCTCAACCACCATCCTCCTCTTCCTCCTGCACGGGGCCCACACCCAGCGTGGCCGCTTGGGACACAGGGACCACTGGGAGCAGACATGGAGTCCCACAGTGGATAACACAGTATTAATGATGAGGCTTTTCATTTCTTTGGAGTTGCAGAATGTGACAAAACAAGCTGCATTCCCTATCAGCTCCCCCTGCTCAGTGTTTTATGAATGTGGCTTTTCCCCTTGCTTTTATTATGCTTACCAGAGTGTTTCTCATGCATCTGCATAGCCCCTTGCCTGCCTCAAGGGGACACTGTCAATAAATGGCATCCGCTTCACCAGGCAGACAGTGAGAAGGGCTGAGTGCGCCCATGCAAGGATGCGCAGAGATGGGATGCTGACGTTGCCCAGTACCTGGCTGGGTGCAGTGCTTACTCTCCGGCTCTGCTGACCTCGGTGCTGGGAGGTGGCAGGGTGAAGATTATCCTATCTATATGGCAGCAATTATCAAATCTATAGACTGCATCAGTGACATAAACTGCAGAGGACGGGTGGAGCACATGACATGCAGTTAGGTCTGGCTGCCCAATCTCTGCTAAAGATCCCTTCCTAATCTCTTGCATTGCAAATTTTTTTTTCTGCCTGCTGCTGTTTTTCTCTATGCTGTGTTATGCCTTGCCTGCCCTCCATGGGGTCCCAGGGTGCACAGCAGCTCTGGATGCACTCACAGCCCTGTGAACCACTGAAGCATTGTTGTGTTGTGGTGATGGTTGCAGCCTGGCTATTAAAAGAAGCAGTTTTATTGGCCTTCTGATAGGAGAAAAAGAAATTCTGCTCACCTCACCTCTTGGGAAGGAAAGTCTTACTAAACATGCTGTTTCCTGAGGGATGAACTGCTGCTCCTCTGCTCATGGAGTGCGGGTGTTTTTGGTGATAGGGAAACTGAGGCACGGCTTGCTTATGTGATGCAAGGCTGCTCTGCTCTGCACAAACCCCCAGGGTGATGGGGTGCTGCCAGGCCCTTCTCTGTGCCAGCAGCCAGGGATGAGCTCTGCAACACTGCAGCACTTGAGAGCAGCAGGAAACAAGGCTTAGAAGCATGCCCTGCCAATGGAGATGGAAGCTCTGCTCCCTAACGGCGAGGTACATTCTGTCTCTTGCAAATTCTGGGATAGAAAGAAAACTCGGCAGCTGGGTTTTGTAATCCTGTGTGGGTGAGGTTTTCTGGGAGGCGCTGGCATCGGGGATGTGACAACTTAATTGCAGAGAGTTCTCTGGAGGGGGAGTGGAAATCAATAGGTGTTGGTAAGGCGCTCGTTTTGAGATAAAGTCTATTTGTAAATTACAGTCATTTATCTCCTTGCTGCCTCCAGAGCAGTTAATTGTCAGTTGCCCGAGGCCCTGAGGTGTGCTGGGTTCTGCCCTGGAGCCCAAGCACAGGGTGCCCACAGTGCAACAGGCAGAGTCACCTGCCCTGCAGGCTGGAGGTTGTGAATTCATGCCCTAATGTGTGTCCTGTAATCCCTTTCCTGGCCGGGAGGAGCTCAGACTATTTAGTTACCAGGGCACAGAGGGCTTGCTGCAGGGTGTGTGTATCTCAAAGGGCAGCCCTAGACTGGAGGGAGAACAGCCAAAAATACTCTGCTGCTTTGGGCACTGCCTTACAAGGCTGGAGCACAGTTTGTTAAACAGAAAACACATCAAAATGAGGGACTATGCTTTGTATACTGGGATAAAGGAGCAGCTGCTCTGCCCCAGTGAGTGCTGGAACAAACCTGCTTCCTTCCCAGTTCCTCCCCAGCTCTGCAGGATCAAAGCCCTCCTCGTGTTGATGCTACTCAGACTTTGCCCTACAGATCAGCTGTGTGCTTTGGTTAGGGGCATGCTGCACACAGGAGATTAAGGACAAATTGTTGCCCCTGGATGTGGCACAGAGGGCTCCTGGCCAACATTTGGCATTGCATGGATGGGCAAACAGATATTCCCTGCACCCCAGGTGCATGCGGCAGTGCCCAGCTTCTGGGGTGCCAGAAGTGAGCAGATCTCAGGACCACCCCCCTGCAAAGCTGCCTCAGGAAGATGGGGCAGCCAGGGGTGGTGGGAAACACCTGCAGAAAACTCGTCCGCCAGTCCCATGCGACCCCCCCAGAAATATCTCTATCTCTGTGTATTTCCAGCAGGTGGGAAGATATGAACCAACACCACATGCTTTCTATTCAACACTTTGCTTAGGGCATCCTTTATTTTGTCTCTTTTCTGGCCCTTCTTTCTCTTCCCAGCTGTGTGAACATGACCTCCCACAGCTCCAAATTGATGTTCCCAGAGATGGGCTCAGCACCAGCACCCAAAATCAGCAAGAGAGCAGTGCTGAGAAAAGTGAGTTCAGCATGGAAGGGGGTAGGCTGTTCCCTCCATATATTGCTAGGGTGTTTGCTGCTCTGAGTTTGGATACTCAGAGCCTTCTCTGGTGGGAAAGCTATTGATGGAGGCATGGCAGATGGAAGGAGCGCTGCTCAAACCTCCTTTTGGAGACTGCTCTGGAGAATCCATGCATGCAGCAAAGTGGATGCAGAGCTGTTTTCAGGCAGGTCTGGCAGAGTGCTGTGTGCACGGGCAGGCATGCGTCAAGGCGGTGAGGGCCACATGTTATGTTTGTACGTGTGAGCACGTACAGGAGAGGGACGCCCGCACCTTGCACCGGGGCGCAGAGGAGGCTGGCTGCACGTGACGGTATCCATGCCTTGCACGCCGGCCACGTTGATCTCATGTGCTGAGCTTCTTACAGGCACCCAAAGGAGTCATCGAGCGTGCTCTGATCGCTGTGCGCTGCCAAAATCCTCTGGAATCTGCTCCCCTGCGTCGCCCCTTCCCAGGTCAGCGGCGGGGGCTGCGGCAGCAGGTGCTGAAACCCGTCCCTCCCCGCGACCTGCCTCGCTTGCTTTTCCAGCACATTTTCCGGAGGTCAGCCGTCCCCTCCCTGCCGCTGGATTGCTTTCCTGCCCTTCCCACCTGCTCCTTCCACCCGGCAGATTGTTTGGAGAGCGGGTTTCACGGGGGTAGTGTTGGGGGAACATGAGTCGAAGGAGAAATCAATCCTGTCCTTGCTGGAGCTGAGATCTTGGAAATGCTGTGCTCCCATCCAGTGGCTCTCGAAGAATCGGGGCTGAGCGTGGCACTGCTATTTCTGGCCGCTGGCAGCTATTCCTGGCCCTGACCTGTGGCTCAGTCCTTTCCCGCTCTGTGCCCATGCACGAGGGCTGAGCTTGGTGTGCAGGGCAGACAGGGAAGGCTCTAAATATCAGCAGACGTGGGCAGCTGCTGGGAGAGGCACTGAGCAGAAAGCATCCTGGCTCCTTGGCAAGTAGCATACCCTGTCCCATCCCCTTCCCAGGGTTAGCAGGATGCTGCAGAGTCAGTGCTCTGCTTTTTCTGTAGGAGTGGATCTGAGCTGTCCATCCATCCTGCACTTGTAGGGTTCAGTTGCTCACCCACCTCCTGAGCACAAGGTGAGCTCAATCCACATCTACTGATGGTGCTACGCAGCTTGAAGCTTCCTGAGTTCATTCCTCCTGCTCTCCATCCTGCTTTGATTTTCTCCGCCCTCGCTTTCTGTCCCACTATCTTTCCAGCTTTCTTCTGCTGTCTCCTTCCCTCCCCGTCTCTCCTTCGTTTCCTTCTATGCTTTTCACCTCTCCTTTTTTGTCCCCATCACTCCCAGCTGCTCCCACCACTACTCCCGCTATCTTTGCCCTCCTCCTACCCCATCTCCTTTCTCTCCTCTCTGCAGCCAGGTACCGTTTTGCTCCGCACGCACCAGCTGCACTGTTTTTCTTGCATTGCAGTAAATGTTTCCACAGAGCTGAGGAGATCTCCAGAGCCGCTGAACAAAGAGGCTTTTCATTTTAGCAGTGGGATAGAGAGCAGCCGTGCTGCTGGACTGAGGGGTCTGCAGTCAGGGGACTCCTGTGGCCGCACTCACCCACTGAATCAGGGCAGGGAGGGATGGTGCTTTGGAGCTGTTTGGGGTTTTGGTTGTTACTCCTCCCTCCTCTCCTGCTGCAAACCTGGTATAATTGCAGCAGGAAATTAAACATTTGAAGCGTTAACGTGATAATCTGTGGGTTTAGGCTTGAAGGGCTGGGGGCTGGGAGCTGAGTGCGTTTCTGCTGCTCGGGGTGCTGGGAATAGGAAGGAGGCACAACGGTGATGGTGTATCTCCAGATATCCCTCCTCTTTGGCAAAACCTCCTTTGTCTCCCTCTGACTTCAGCCCATCTTTGGGTTCCCAGTTGGAATGGTGAAGCTTTTCTTTTGGTCATATCTCGTTGCTCATGGTGGTGGGACAGGAACCAGTGGTTGCACTTGGTGCCTGTGCTGAGTTTGTCTGTGCTCTACTGATGCTGATGGGACACCGATTGGTTTGAGACCTGTGCATGCCCCACAGCCCTATCGGCATGGGTCAGCAAAGAAAAAAAAAGAAGCCATCAGTTATTGGAGATGCAAGGAACTCCATGAAAAACCCTCTCCTATGTCCACGGGGCACCAAACCCTGAATGTAATGCTGGTTCAAGCGGAACTTCTGGAGTTCTGTTCCATATGGCAGGGGTAGGTGGATGTCTGATGTGACCACTAGGAGAGGAGTCTGGGGTCTCTGTCATTAGCGGAGATGAAGATCAGGGCAGATCCCATCAGCATGGCAGTGCATAGGCAGGGTGGAAGGTGCATGGCTCTGGGTGGACTGGAGACGCAGGCAGACAATTGAGCACGGGTGTCCCAGTGCCTTGTTTGAGCTCCTCTGTGGTCTATAAAGATGGCTGGCATGAACATATTATGTTTTTTTAATTCCTTTTTTATGTCAGGCTTGGATTGTCTAATAGATGCTTGCATTGTAATTTTTTACTTTAATAGGAATCATTTGTAGAGAGATCTGCTGAGCTCAGCATCCCGGCTGGAGCTTTTGCATTATCGGGAGTTGCTGTCTTTGCAGATGGATGAGTTTCAAGGATTTCTAAATACACAGGCCTATCTGTCTAAACAAAAGTTCAAACGCCGTGCAGTTCACTGGTTTGGAGCAAATGTCAAACAGGCAGGGGCTGGGCTGTCGCCGCTAAACAAACCTCTGTCCTGTTTTCTTCTGTGCTAGCTGTGCCAGAGTGGTTTTCTTCCAGCATTGCCCAACTGTGAAATGGGGGGTGAGCAAATGTCTTTAGAAAACCTGTTTAGCCTTGGGCAAGGCAGAGCCTGTTCGGCCTGGAGTGGAGAAAGGAGGAGGGAACATTGGTCTTCTCCACTGGCCATGGACACTCATCTTGTGTTTTCCTAAGTGTATCCCAATGGTGCATCCAGAACTGCTGGCTATGAATGTAGTCATGAATTTTAGCTGTCCCGTCTTTTATAAAGATGCAGTTGTTTGCAGAAAGGTGTATCAGCTTTGGGCTGATGATTTGCTTTGGCCTGACCCAACGCCTTGCTCCCACGGCATGGGGTCTGCTTATTCCCCTGTTGAGCCTGGGATGAAAGTGAGTGTGGGTTGCAAACAGGTCCCAGGTCACATCCTGCACTGCTTCTTCACTCGGTCCCTGGCAGCAGGCTTTGTGGGATGGAGATAGCATCCTGGCGTGGGAGACAGGAGACCTTTCTCCCCAACACCTGCATATGGTGCGATTTCGGCACGGCCTCTCGCGTCCGGTGTTTTTTGTATGTTTTCTGAGACACTTCACATTAGCTCCTTGGCCAGTGCTGGGAGGGCTGGATTGGAAAGGAAAGGGATTTTCATACTTCATCTTTTTCTCGCCGGAGCCTGAAACGTGAGCGCCTCCAAGGCGTTGCCGAATGAGGTGGTAATGTGTTCATCAGCTGGGAAATCACCGGCCTTCGGAAAAATGGGGAGGGGAGAGATGGAGAGATGTGCAGGGACTTGAACCAACCCATCCACCCTGAGACAGCCATGGCTTCGAGCTGCAGTGGGGATGCATGGAGTGTGGTGTTGTGGAGCATCCCAATGGCACTGGGGCCTCTGCCCCTGCCTCAGTTTCCCCATCCCAGGCTATGGTTGTCATGGGGTCTGTGAGGATGTGGTGGATGCCATGTTCCCTCATCATCAGGGCTGAGGGAGGGATGGAAAGAAAGGAAACAAACTGAATAAAAAAGTAGGTGCTGCTTGAAGTTGTAGTGGGGAGCCTGCCTGCCTCAGGCTGTGTGCTGACCGTTGACTGTGCCAAGCTGAGAGCCAACTCCTGCCACGGTGAATTGTGTTCTGTCTAGATGTGGGTTGGATTTGCAGGACTTCATGCTGCCCATAGAGATGGTGTTGCTCTTGTTCTCTTCTCCCCAGCATACAGTGGTGCCACCGAGTACCTCCAAGTCTTCTTAAGCATAGAATCATAGACAAATCATTTGAGTTGAAAGGAACCCTTAAAGGCCTTCAACTCCAGCTGCCCTGCAATGAGCAGGGATATGTGCAGTTATCCTCAAAGCATTTTAGTCACACTCCTGCCTAGGGCATTGCTTGGGGCTGATTCTGCACCCATGTGTAAATAGATCATCCTCAAGTGCCTTCCCTTTTCAGTTTCATGAACTCTTCTTCTGCCCTCACGATACACAGGGTAAACAGGAGCGTTTGCTGCTGCCTTTCGCTGCTCACCACCCTTCCTTCTTCTTCCTGTTTATCCGCCTCCTTCACAAATTAAAGTCTCCAAATTCTCAGTCTCACTCTCTGCTCTTTCTCTACATCTCATTGCTTTTATTGCCCATCTCTGAGCAGAAACCCTTTTCCTTTGCCTTTTTTTTTTTTTTTTTTTTTGGTTTGTTCCTTTTTTTTTTTTGTATGCAGGATATCCAGAACTGATTGAAGCATTCCAGGTCAGGCCACACCATTGATTTACATCGTCACATATTTTATACTCCTCTGCCTTCATATATAACCTAACATTTTGTTTGCCATTTGAGCAGCGGCTGCAGAGCGAAAGCTGACATCACTTTGCTGGCCGGTTTCAGCTAATTTAGACTGCAGCAAAGTGTGCAATTAGTTCAGAACACTCCTTGCAGCAAGCGGTGCCTTGCATTTATCACCACGCCGGGCTTCCTCACTGCCTCGTGCTTTGAAGGGTTGTGCCATCCGTCATACTCTTGATTAGCCCAAATAATATTGTCATCTGCCAGTTTTTCCTCCTCGTTGCTCTTCAAAGCATTAATAGACAGATTAGAGCGCGTCGATCCTCATCCAGGGCGCCAAGGTGCTTCTCCAGCAGGCTGCTGCCATGCAGAAAGCATTCAGACCTTTCCAAGTGTCTGCATGAGGATGCGCCTGGCTTCTTTGCAGAGGAGATATTGGGTCGCCCCAGCAGGAGGAGACCCACCCCAGAGTTTTGCAATTAAGAGCACAGCAAAAGAGGTCGGAGAAAGCGCTGTTGTTTTTTATCCGTAATAAATCCGTGGTCTATTTTCTGAGATTCCTTCTGCCCTGCCCCATTCATACTGTGAGCCGTTAATATTGGTCTGCGTAACCAAATATGGTCTTCGTGTTAATACTTTCAAATGCGGCCGTTGTGCATTTAAATGGCAAGGGCCTTTTTAGCAAAATACTTAGGAATTTGGTTTCATGGGAATAGCAGAGTTTAATATGAAAAGTGTAGAGTATTATTGATGGGCGATATGGTGAAATTATGTATGTGGACATATGCTTACAGTTAGATCAATAAGTGTTATTAATGTGTAAAGATATCATTTTTATGTTTCTTTTTTCCAAGGGGTTTTGTGGTTAGCTTATTTTTTGAGCTTATTGATGAAAGAATAGTATTTATTTTGAAAAGTCAATGATTCAAATCAGGACAATTTTTTAATGGGCTGTAACTTTTAAACAGAGTAATAAATTTTTGTTGTCATTCACAGAAATATTTGCACTCGAGACAAATGTAGCAGCGTGCAGGTCAATGGCTCGGCTCTCCCCAAAGGTAAATTCTGGAGGTGCTGAGCAGGGCTCTTCACAGTGGAAGCCGATTGCAGCTGAAATGTCATTAAATTTTGTGTTATTCAGGAAAGGAAGCTAAGGAAGAGTGACCACAACTGACTTCACCATTTTTCTACATATTGCCCAAATTGAGATATATGTAAGTTGTAAAGAACATAAGAAATAGCGTGATCATGCCATGGTTTGTAACCTTCAGCTTCTTGCAAGCAGTTGCTGCTCTGCAGGCATAAGCATCAGCAACCTTGTGCTTCTTTGAGGTCTGTCTTCTGTTCTGCACTTGGGATGCTTTTCTGCTCATACAGTGTGCCCTGGTAGAGACTTCTGCTGGATGTTGGTGTGCAGAATAATGTGAGAGCTGTGTCTGCTGTCCTGCCTTGTCATCTGATGTCCCAGCACCCAAAGAACTGAGGAAAATGGTGCTGTGGGCATTTGGCTGGATGGAAGCTGGGCACCACAAACATTGCGCTGGCTTGGAAATGCTCCCGGGGAAATGGGAGGAGAGCATCATCCTATGGAGGCTGTAGGTGTTGTGTCTTCTCCACTGGCTGCTTTCCATCTGGGTCATGCAGACAGGGCTCTTTGCAGGGCTGGGAAAGCTTGGTTTTGTTTGTCCATGCACTAGTGAGACTGACCTTCTGCTCTGCTCATGAGTTCAGCTCTCATCTTGCTGCCCAGAGTCCTATTCGGTCCTGTAAAAACCAGGAGGTGCTTTTTGCCCGTTTCTCCTTTTAGAGGATGGTGGTGACTCTCCTCTGCTCTGATTCTGCTCAGCAAATAAGATGAAAACAGATGAGGTCAGTGGCGTCTATACCGGCAGATTTGGCCTCCATTTTCTGTTTACTAGGGCTGCATTAGTTGTGAATAATGGTGCGTCAAACCACTCGCTCCAAGCAATTTATTCATGAGATTTGGCCCTGCGTGCTGTCTGCGAGCTGCCTGCCAGCAGGATATGATTTTTAAAATACACTTGCGAACACCCAGCTGCGCGCCCTATCAGCTCGCAAACACATCTGGGTGCTGCAGGGTGGGAATGGCAGTGCCATGGAGGCAGCGCGGCCATCCGCGGTGCAGTGCAGAGCGGGGCAGGCGGTGCCTCTTTGAAGCAGCGTGCGGTTAGATGAGATGGAAGACGAGAAGTCACGGGAGACCTGGAATCGTCTTCCTTCTCCTTTTGCCCAGGGGACATCATTATGTTAAGCTACGCGCACGCACGCGATCCCAAATCTTTAAGACAGAAATTCCTCCCCAACTTGGAAAAGACGGCAACAGTTTTGAGCTCATTTCTCACCGTCTGGCAGATTTTATGTCTAATTTTTGCTCCGTCACATCCCTGTGGAATAACCATTGATTTATATCTCAGCCGAGCCCAGAACAAATGCTTTTGCTGGAGGACGGATACCTGTGTTCTCTCCAAGAAAGAAAGGTTCCTGCTCCCCAAGCTTTGATAGAAAGGCCAAAGCTAAAGAAACTCTTGGTCACTGTGATGTCTGTGCAGAAGGGAGCACAATAGCCCATGCATGAAGGGAGGCAATCGCAGGTCAGGTTTGCTCACCCGTTGTCAGTGTGATGTGCACCACTCGCTATTGTTTTCTGGGGTATTGCACTTTTGATTGATTGCTTAATTTGTGCGCTTGTGTGATAGTTATTGTCATGTGATGGCTCTTTTGTCGTGCTGGACTGAACGTTTTTATTCTTGGGAGACAGTTCAGGCTCCAAGATGCTTCCCAAGAATGCTTGGGCTGATGTTCCCAGGGGCCATATTTGGAAATCCCAACAGTTTTCACTTGGCCAAAAGCACCAATTGATTTTAAGGGACGTTTTGTTTGTGTTACAGTGTGAGTTGCTGGCCTGTAGTGTTCTTGAAGGGAAAAAAAAAGAGAATTCCCAGCTCACAAGACATTTGCACTAATTAAACAGAGGGGAATTTGTTGCTCTTCACTGGTTTGTTGTTTCGGCTTCTGTCAGGCTTTTTGTACTTGGGTTTCCATAAGCCTTGTTAATGTGGTTGGTGGCTGTCACGCAGACGGACGAACTCTTCCTCTCTCCTGCAGGACAAGGTCAGTTGGATGCAGAGCACAGAGGGGCACATCTCCATCCCCACTAATTCCCTCAAGGTCAAAGTTGCCTCCATAGCCTTTCTATGGAGATGCCCCAGTTTATTTTGGGTCCCTTGCCTTGCTGGCCATTGAGGAAGCTTTGGGAGACCGTCAGGACCATAGGGACCACATCAAACGTGGAAGCCTGATGATTTTTTGGCCTTTTGGGCAAGGAGAAGCAGCCTAGAGTCTAGCCTGCTTTCCCATTCAAGCCAATGGTGCGGTGTCAGAGGATCTGCTTTCCCCACCAGGGGTGGCTGTCAGTATAAAGCTCTATCTTGTTTTCCTCCTCCATTAAGTTTATTTCTACATAAAAACAGTGTATTCTGATGCCATTGGCTTGGAGCAGTGTCTTAAATCTCCCCACCCACAGCGGGGTAAGTACCCACTGCTGCTCCATCTTCACAGATTCCCCTCCTGCCCCTGCGCGGTTCATCCTAAAATGCTTCACTCCAGGAGAGTCTGCAGAGTCTGTGACTTTTCCCTCCTCCCATACAAAATCACGCAGTCAACAAAATCTTTCCCAGTGCTAATCCTCTGTTATGCAGGAGGACTCATCCGGCCCCGCGGTAGTAGGGGAGAGACAGATGTTCAGCAGACAATTAGTGCAGTTGTGCAGCTCCTTCCTGCTCACAGCCCCTGTGCCAGAGCCCCCAAATAAATCACTGCGTGTGTGCCGGCATCGCCTTATGCCACCAGACCTCTGTGAAGTGAGCACAGGTGGGACAGGCTGTGATGAGGGACACTGTGCTCTGCAGAAAAGTTCCTTTTTGCTCTGTTCTCCTGAGCCGTTGCTTTCCTTGGCACAACTTAACCACTGCTGTACCTCTCCAAAGCCCTCACTGTGCAAGTTATTCCAGTTATCCCCTCAAAATGACTTTTTTCACCCTTTTTTTTTTTTTTTTTTTCCCAGAGGTTTTCCAAAGTTAAGGTTTGAGTTTTGGGAAAGAACCAGCTCTGTCCCAGTGGGGATAGCAGCAGTGAAGGTGAAGGGAAGTGACAATTTCAGCATAAGGCAGGGAAATGCTAATGGCTTTTAGAAGTCTTGTGCTGTAATGAGATTTTCAGGTAGCTTTAAGAAGTGTCCAGTAACCATGCAAGACAGTCTGAGCTGAAAAACTGGGAAAAACAAGCGAAAAAAAAAAAGCTCCATTTGGTTAAAATCAACCACAGAAATCATGCTCTGCACTGAGCAGGTGGCTCCCTTTCCCCTTTCTCCATGGTGGTTATGAGGTGCACCACCAGCTTAATTGTTTCCTAGTAATTGGATAGTGTGGGCGTGATGGCATCTTTACAAACCCAGGTCATCCGCGGGACAGCTGGGCAACGCACGCCCTGAGCTCCCAGCAAAGATGTGATGCTCAGAGGTGCCTGTCCTGCTACAGGAGTTTCACTCTCTTGCCGTAATGCTGAGAGATTTCTGTGCCTCATTTTTCCTTGGCTGGGAAGGAGAGGGGATGGGGAATGATATTCCCAGGGCATCAGGATGGGATGCTCTGCACCCAACCGAGGTGAAAGGGACAGTGGGGATGGGGTGACCCGAGAGTGGCCTTGGCCCCAGTGCTCAGAGGAGTTCAGCAAATGGGATAGCAACCAAACTGGAGCCAGATTGCTTATCCTTCCTCCGTCCTCCTTCGGGCAGCCTTGGAGCTTGCTCAGTATTCACTTTGTAGCACAAACTGCCTGTGCAGCACCTAGCGCTGCAAGATTGGGTTTTTTTTTCTTTGTTTAAGAGAAATCTTTTCAACAACAAAAAAAGGAAACTTTTGAAGCGTATCATTCTTCCCCTCTTGCATATGTTCATTTTTGATTCAAACGCACTGTCGAGACCTTTCTTCCCTTGCAGAGCAAAATTCCCTGGAAAGGAGCAGAGCCTGCTTTTGTGCATTTATTTTTACCAGATCTTGAAATAATTTGTGACTTAAAAGGAGAGGGAGGGAAAAAAAAGAAAAGAAAAAAAAAAAAAAAGCCTGTTCCTGATTGAGGCCTCTGAGCATTACTGTTATAGAAACAAAAGTAATAAGGTAACGAGTGACTCTAACCTTAGCTTAATTAACACATCGTTAAGATCAAGTGCCCAGAAAGGTAGCAGCTCTGTGCTCTTATGGATGAACCCGGAGGCTTGGCGACCCAAGAAATGCACAGCAATTTATTTCTTATTAGACTGTTTGTTCTCTACCCCGGTGGGTAACCTCAGCCATTTCTCCAGGGGAGAGCCGAGAAGTTTTCAGGTAGGAGTGGGAAGAAATGAGCGATCCGCAGAGCGCGGGGAAGGAAGCGGTCACTGGGAGCCGCCTGTGCGAGCAGGTTGGGAGCGCGGGCTGCGTCCCGGGATGATGAGAGCAGTCAGGAAAATGGGAGCTGACTGCAACCTTTTAGTACCAGAGCTATTTCTTGACATACGATGCAGATCGCTTTCTGATCTCATCTCCCCCCGCGCTCAGCTTGGAACCAGAAGGGGAGGTAAATGGGTCAGGCTTCCCAGGGGGGCTGTGAGAAGGGCCAAAAAGCAGACGTCCGCAGGGGGAAAACAGTCGATTTGGCAGGTCTGGAGTTCATTGAGAAGTTATTGCTTTGGAAGGCACAGGAATATCTGTTGGGAGTCATAGAAGAGTTATTGGTGTTGGAAGTTATGATGTAGAATTATGGCGGAGGATATAGAGACCCTTATAGAAGCTCAGCAAACCTGTGAATCCATCTATCTAAGCACCCTCAATTCCCACTGAAATCCTCTTGGAACAATAATAATCATTTAACAAAGGAAATGGTTTTTGACCCAGACAACTAAATGCATTTCCGCTTAGTGCTTCCCAGCCCTCGCCTGATACTCAGCCGTGTGTTGAGGTTGCCTGTTATTTTCCCAGACATCAAAAGGTTCGAAGGAAAATGCAGCTTGGGAAAATTGATTGTTTGCCATGAAAATCTCCCGTGAAAGAGCAGTCTGAAGAACAATTAGTTGAAGGCATGTGAGCAGATTGCAAAGCAAAAATACAAAGTCAGTGCATGGGTGAGGATCCTTCGTGAGAGGTGGTGCGATGCCTGGTGATCCCATAGTTGTTCTGGGGGATGATGAGGGCATTGCAGTGCTGTTAACTGTTCCCTTTCATTGGCTTTTATAGAATAATAGGATACAAAACACTAAGGATGGTGAGGCACTGAAATAGGTTGCCCAGAGATTTGATGGCTTCCCCATCCCTGGAGATGCTCAAGGTCAGGCTGGAGGTGCTATGGGCACCTGGTGGAGCTGTAGGTGTCCTGTTTGTTACAAGGGAGTTGGGTCAGTTGACCTTTCATGGTCCCTTCCAACTCAAATGGTTCTGTGCTTCTGTGGTTCTGTGATCCTTGGAGTTGGAAGGGACCCATAAGGATCATTAGGTACCATTCCTCAGTCATCATCAGATTTCCTCATGATGGTGGATGTTGGAGGGAGAACCTCTCCCAACTGACTACTATTGGGATGGATGGGGTGAAGCCAAGGAGCATTGCTCTGCCTTGAGCAAGCCAGGTCTGGGGCTTATCACGAAGCCTGAAGTGCAAAGTTGGAATGAACTGCTTTAGTAGCTTCCTGCAAGATTTCCTCCCAGTCGCCTCATTCCTGCTCAGCGGTTTGATTTTGTCGAAAGTAACACATGGTGGCAGAAAGCTATCAAGTTGGAAGTGTCACTGGGCTTTACATGGGGAGGAAAGAGCAGACATCATCATGCCTGGTTGGGTAACAAATATTTAATGCTAAATGTTAATCTGAGGCCATGAAAGGTAGCACTCCGCCTGCAAGAATGTGGCTTCCTTAGAGCTGTAGAATCGTTAAGGTTGGAAAAGACCACTGAGATCACCAAGTCCAGCCATCGACCCTTCCCTGCCGTGAGGATGAAGGAGAGGGATAGGAAAGTAAATCCAGTCTTGTATGGCTGGGGCTAGGAAGGAGCACCTTGCAGCGCTGAGATCATTTTGCCATTGCCAGCTCATTATTTTATTTTTGTGTATTTTGTACCCAAAAGAACGACTGTGCCGAGGAGGGATCAATAGCTCAGCCGAGCATCCAAGTTATTAACTCACAAACAAACAGCATTGGGCTGAGGGGAAGGAGGAAGAATGTCAATTTTCTGTGCAAATGTTATTGTGGGGAGCCTTCAAGGAGTGTTTTATTTAGCAAATAAAGGCTATCAGAGGCAGTTACTCCCGTGCTGAGGAGGAGAGAGGGGAATTGAATAATTTATCTGGGAAAGTGCCCTGGGGAGGTAGACCTTTGGGTTTAAGGATGATCTAAAAGGACCATGTCGGCTGGTGAGGAGTAGTCCTGTGTTCCCCCATTCCTCTGTCTTTCTTGCTTTGCTCCCGCAGTGGGATGTTGCTCCCTAAGCAGTTTTGGGGATGTTGGCATTCAGAGGGAAAGGCTATGAACCTGCCTTGAATTTTTCTGTAAGGGGAAGAAAGGTCTGTGAAAACCATCCTGCCTCAGGGTCACCCCATCAGCCACGCTATTACTCCTTAGGGATTCCTGAGGAGGGCTACACAGCTTTGTCCCAGACATCCCTGCATCGAGATGAAATCAGGATCAAAACAGAGGGGCAGAGTGGGGCTATCCCAGCTCTCAGCAGATTCAGCCAAGCTTTAAAATCTTTGAAATCCCAGCCCTTTTCCGTTGTTATTTTCGGAGTCAGCAGTGGCTCAATATGTGAAAAATATTATCAGGACTGGAGCTTATGCTTGAAATCTCAGCTGCCACGGAGGAGGTGGTTTTGCAACACATAAAATGCAGTTGGTATTCTGCCACATCCCAAAGTTGCAATGTACCGTGCAACACAGAGTATTTAGGAAGGAGATGGAGAAAGTCTCTGTTTCATTTCCCTTTGCTGCACTTTTTTCCTGCTGTTAAACCCTGCAACAAATCCAGAGGGGTTAGGGCTTGGGGGTTTTTCTGTTGTGGTATAGCTCTGTCGTATTTAAGCTTTCACAGCCTGTCATTATCCAACCACAGTGAGCTGGGACTTTTCCCTCCAGGTCAGCAGAGTCCCGCGTAGCTTCACTGCTGCCCCATCCCTTCTTGTGTCCAAAGACCCTGGCAGATGTGGTCTTAAAGTTTCCATGTGTCTCTGGGTGAAAGGCCCGCTTCTGCCTCAGATCAGCGTTTCCCCATCAGGAAATGAACGATGGGGATCAGACTGATCAGACTGCTGCATGCCACTGTCTGCATTTGATTCTCAGGGCTGTGCTGAGGCTTTCTTCCTCAGGTGCACTGTGGGCATGCAGAATTCACGGCAGTGAAACCACTGAGATGTGGGATTGGTGTTAATCCGCTCTGCTTGGCAGTGCCTGACACTGAGTGTGCAAAATGTCACATTAGTGTGTGGGGATGGAGTGTCGGTGCCTCAGCAGTGCCCCCCTCCCCTCCCCTCCCATTCCCTTCCCTCCCCTCCTCTCCCTGTCACTCCCCTTCCCCTCCCTCCCCGTCACTCTTCCCTCCCTGTCACTCTTCCCTTCCCTTCCCTTCCC
>NW_024884921.1:0-23704 GCF_019232065.1 Centrocercus urophasianus | reverse complement strand
ACGTTGGGTGAAATTTTGGCCCTTTAGGAACAGGAACCAAACTGTGTGACGCTCACTAACCAACCTGGCAGCGCGGAAGCTGCGATGTGGAGCAGGTTGTGCTGACCAAGAAGCGCCTTGTTATTCTGGTTTCAAAGCATTTATCTTCTTTCTTAAGCAGCAGTGAGCGTCGTGGAGCTGCGACTGTGGGGTGTAGGCTGTGGCAGTGATCTTGGAGCAGGGCTGTGGCCCACAAGGGTTGGGAAAAGTGTCCCCATCCATCTACAGCATACAGAGATAGGGTGTATTATTGATTCCCAGTGATTTTGTTTTAAAATAATAATAATTTTATGGATATTTGGATGCTTATCTTTGGGAAGCAGGAAGGCAATAACCGTGTGCATGTGGATGCTGCTGGACGTCACAGCTCTGGTCTGCATGTTGTCCAAAGCAACGTGGATGGGCTTTGGGTACCTGCTAGGATGGATCCGTGCCCGTGTTGGGGATGGATGGTCTGTAAGGTCTCTCCCCCATCCCAAATCTCTCGGGTTGTCCCCAGTACGGCTGCTCCACACGCACCTGGGGAACGTGGTGCAGCTCTGGTGCGTGTGGTTGGCTTGAGTGCCTGCAGAGCTGCTCTTCTACCTCTTTGATATTAAAAAGGGGTGACGTGTAGGACGGCCCCAGCAACCTGTTTGTGCACAGCTCTGTCTTCTGAGCCTTTGCGATCTGCCTTCTTATTCCTTGGATTTGTGTGATCTCCAAGCCAACCCTTGGTTGAGGCTCTGGGGCTCCAAATGCGGGATGAGGAAAATCCAGGCTGTCTTGGGAGTCTCCTGATGGACTGAGGTTTGCTGTGAAACCTTGGAGGGATTGGCAGAGCTTCGGTTGCTGAAATATGTCAGCTTAGGCTGGATGAAAGCGTTGATGGGCAATGTGGCCCAATGGCCGGAGTGCCCCGTGGAGGTGCCTTGGAGCTCTGACAACAAGGAGGTGTTGTGAAATGCTGCTGGGAATTGGGCAGGGGTTCTGAGGAGGGGTTGTCTCAGCCTTGTGAGGTGATATCCTGGAGCTGAATCCATGGGTTTGGGTCTGAAGTTGACCTGTTTGGGTACCAGACAGGTCCCAGTGTCCTCAGGGGAACAGCTGGCCGATCAGTGTCATCAACCAGGTTCCACCTGACCATTCCAAGGGCATTGCCCCATCTTGGTGCATCCCATATCAGCTGAACTGATCCCATCCCAGATCTATTCTCTGTGTAGGCTGGGGAAGATCCAGGGCAGGTTTTCACAGGGGAGTTTGTAGGTAAGCTATAATCTAGAGGGCAGACGCTGCATCTCGGAGGAGGGAGCTGGGTTTGGCCTGGCTCCTTGTGCAAGGCTCCGACCATCCCAACTTCTTCCCTATGGTGGGATGAAGACCAAAGAATTGTGCTGTTTTACTCCCCGTCTCAGAGATGACAGCTTGAGAAGTTCACCTCTGGTTACTCATGAACACACGCGGTGTAAAATAGGCAAACGAGAACCCATTTAACGGCGTCTAAATGGAGCCCCCACGATCCAAAGTGAGACCATAGAATATGCAATGAGTCTCAAGGCTGAATCTGGGGATAGAACTGACGTGTGAGCTGTGGGGCTGTGAATTCCTTGGGGTTGGCTCTGTAGAATGAGGATAGACGAGGACTGTGGGGCTTGGCCATCGCCGACCCATGCGCTTTTAGGGCACATATGTAAACCTGCTTACCCCATGCAGTAATTCTCCATGAGAACTTTGGCTGCTGGTTGAGATCATCACAAGCGCAATGTTTTCTTTGCAGTATGTTTAAAAAGGAATTTCTTGTCCCCGTCTCCAGCAGCCGTGTTCTCCCTCTTGCATTTTTGCTTCAGTGATCATTCCCTTACATGCTCTAGATAGCGCATTGAGCCTGGATCTTCCCTCTTCTTCCTCTGTGTCCTCAGAAACATTTCTGCTGTCATTCTCCACCTTCTTCCACTCTCCTCTGAACCCAGGCTGCCTATTTTTAATTCCAGTTACCAAGAATTGAACAGGGGATAAATGCTCTCCAGGCACCCGGGGGAGAAGTGAAGCCAAGGCTGCGCGCTTGGGATTGGCTCTTATTCCTCCCAGCCCAACACTGTCCCCTTGGAGGTGGCTGTGTTCCTCCCAGGAACCCCCAGAGCTGGATTTCTCCCTTTCCCACCTCCTGGAAGGAGCAGTCCTGCTGTGCTGTTACTGTGGATGTGCTGCTCAAAATGGGTTCGATTACGGTGCCGCATCGTAACCCAGAGGTGTAACGGTACAGAGTGCAATTCCTGCAGTGAAAGATGTGGGTTTTTTTAGTTGTTGATGTCCATCTCATAAACCTCGCAGCAAATGAGGCCTGAGATGGGCTGTCAGAAGAAGGGTTGGCTCCTTGTATCTTATGAATACCGACTCTGGGAAGTTTTGGTTCCCGAGTTGAGCGTTGGTTGAGAGTTGCTTTGATTGGGAGCCGTCCAAATTGGGTCCCGGTTCTGAACCCATCACAGAGGGCAAAGAACCCATTTTTTGGGGGTACAGAGGGGAGCAAGGGGCTCAGCAGCACCTGGGTGTGAAGATGTCACAGGAGGAAGGATGCCGGGGGCTCGCTGCAGCCCCTGTGGAACACGAACCCATCGCATCCATCTGTGCTATCCGCGCTCCCGGCCGATGCGCGCGGCTCCCGCCCTGCCTCTTCCCGAGGTGCTGACATTTCTCTCTCTGCCTCGTTGCATTTTTATTGATCTCCTTTCCCTGCTCCACTCTCTGCTTGAATGTAAATGACTTCCACGGGCGACGTGTTTGGAAACCCAAGCTTTTTTTTCCAACAAGAAATGTTACTTACTCGGCGAATCGGAGCTGTAGGATTACGATTGTATCGATCTTTCCGCGGCCCCTTTTGAAGGGCCTCAGAAGCACTTTGCACACAGTTAGGAGAGATCATGGCAAGAGGCAAAAAAAAGTGCAATTGCTTATCGACTGCAGTTTCCATGATAGAGGACGGACGGTGGGGCGCGGTGAGCGGTAGAATTTAGGTTAGCGGAGTCAAGCATTTAGGACCAGACAAAAGTCCTGTTTGTCTGGGACGTTTGGACGCACAATCTCTCTTCTTCTGAAGCGTAAATCCTTTAGAGATTGTAAATGATCTCCAAAACAGCTTGGACCCATGGTAGACCTGTAAAATGGGTCAGGTTGGAAGAGACCTTAGAGCCTATCTTGTTCTAACCCGATGGGCAGGGACATCTCCCATCGATCACATTGCCCTGTGGGCCCCTCCAGCCTGGCTGTGAGCACCTCCAGGGATGGGACACCCTCTGGTTTTCTGTTCCAGTGCTTCACCACCCTCTGAGTAGACAGTTTCCCCCTCAAATCCAGCCTAAATATCCCCTCTTTCAGTTTAAAACTCAGCTTATGTGGAGGGACGCCTCCCAATCCAGCTGAGCAGCCTCCAAGCACGTGCGCATGCAGCTTTGTGGGATGTGAGGCTGTATCATCAGTTTTATTAGTAATTAAGCTGTCTCTTAAGCGCTTGCTGAACCCTGTTATGAAGGTGGTTTCTGGATGCTGGTGGGTTCTGCTACCTAAGCTGATTTGCCTTTAATCTGATGCGTGCATCTGTGAATCCACGTCCTCTCAAAGGTGGGGGCAGCAGTATTTCCGTGGAGTCTCCTCCGTGTGCTCAGGGCTCAAGAGGAGCAATAATAAAAAGGAAAACACTTATTCTGGCAGCACTCAATGTGGTTGGGAAGATTTAGGAAAAGCCTGAAGTCACTGGGTGGGGAGGAGCAGCCGGAGGGATCTGCGTGCACCCACAGCAGCCTCTTGGTGAAGTGGTTTTCTCCCATTTCCCCCCCCCAAAACCAGCAGGATTTGGGCAAAGTCAGCACAGAGGAGGCTGCGTGCTGGGCGCTGACTCCCTGCTTTGCATCTGCTTGGCTGAGCACGACCTCTGTTTCAGCCTGACCTCTGTCTGCTACTTGCTGCTCAGCTTTGTGAGTCGGGATCACGTTTCAGCCCTCGCTTCCCATGGCAGCCCGTGCTGCTCCAGGGATTGCAAGCTTTATTTTAGAAATTTGGAGTTTTGTTTTTTTTTCTTTCTTTCAGTTTTCCTTTTCAGGACCGAGGTCTGGGTGAACGCATCTCAGTGCTCACCCTTCAGGCAGTTCTTCCTTGACCTTGCAGTTTCCTCAGAGCCCTTCCCTAAAATTCTTTCCCTCTTATGTGAAGCTTGCTCTGGGGGATGAGGGCAGTCACGTCTAGTATCCCGAGCTGCATCCAAAATTGAAATTAGAGCACTGGGATCGATGGAGCACAGGGCTGTGGGATGTAAGCCCTGCAGAGCTGCAGTTTGGGTTCATTGTGTGGTTGGGATGCTCCCAGCTGCGGCTCAGTCCATGGCAGAGATGCTCCCATTTGAGTGGGAATCTCCCAGTTTGAAGTTGCTGCGTGTCAGTCAGGCTCTTATTTAGTGGGAAGCTCCCAGCTGGGGTTTGTTGTTTGGTGGGAGAGTCCCATTCTCGGTTCCTTGGAGGGGAGGCTCCCAGTCTGGGGTTTGTGGTGTGGTGGGGACTCTCCCAGTTGGGATTGGTTGTGTGTCAGTCGAGCCGTCATTTGGTGGGAGGCTCCCAGATGAGATTTGTTGCATGGTGGGGAGAGGTGGGCAGTTTGAGCTTATCGTGTGGTGCTTAGGCTCCCAGTTTGGGGCTTCTTGCTTGACAGGGATGCTCCCATTTGGTGGAAGGCTCTGAGTCTGGGTCCATTACATGGTGGGAAGCTCCCATTTTGGGTTCCCTGGTGGGGCTGCTCCCAGTTTGCGGCTTGTTGTGTGACAGGGATGCTCCCGTTTGGTGGGAGGCTCCCTGTTTGGGTTCATTACGTGATGGGAAGATCCCAATTTGGGCCCTTGGCTGGGATTGGGGATCTGACACCAGTGTGGGGTCTGCTGGGTGGGCGATTTGTGAACCCGTGCTGTTTTGCTTTTTTCATCAGGTGCTCGTGCAGGAGCGTGGCTTGGTAAAATTGGCAATAGGGTTCCAAAAGCAGAAAGGAAACAAAGAGCTTCCTCTGCATTTCAGTCAAAATGATTTCCATTGCTCCGCAGCGTTCCGATCCGCGCTTTCACCTTCTGTGCCGTTTTCGAGAGATGCTGTTGAAGCTGTCACAGCTTCCAGCAGCTCTGCCGTGAAGCTGTAAGGAGAAATTGCAAATGAACACATCAACGAGGCTCCCGTTTAGAAGCCCTTCCTTTTCCCCCTCCTCGTTGTGCATCTCTCACATCTCCGCCGTGTCACCTTGAGTCGTCTGCGTGGTGCCGTGGGTCAGAGGTGGTGAAGGCGGGACGTGCGTTCCGGAACACCCCAATACAAAACAAAAAGTGATTTGCAGAACGACTCAGCGTGTTTTCTGCTGTCGGATTTATTTATTTTTTTAGCAGGGAGCTCTCTAGGTTTTTTGTTAGAGGTAAGAAATGTGCCTGGACTTCAAAGAAGGGCCTCTGCAGTCATTATTTTTTCTGTCAAAGTGGAGCTTGCCGAAGCAACACGCCTTGCTCCTGCAGCTGGAAGGGAAAGGAGGAGCAGGAACAGGTCCTGCAAGAGCATCCACGGCTTGTGGTGATTAAACTACTGGACTGAGACAGCACAGTGCCTGTCCTCATCAAAATCTGAGCATTCCAGGGACCCGACAGCTGGGTGGCTGGAGCTTGTGTTCCTAAGAGCAAACGAGTTCTTGGCAAATCCGTGCATCTCTGCATCAATTCTGCTCTGTATCACCACTGTGGGTTGTCTTTCAAGCTGAGGCAAGGTAATCAGTGATACAAGGATGTGAGAGTGATGGCCTCAAGTTGTGCCAAGGCTGGGTGTTAGGAAACATTTATTTTCTGAAAGAGCGCTGGAACAGAATGCCCAGGGAGGTGGTGGAGTCATCATCCCCAGAGGCATTCGAGGACAGTGAAGATATGGCACTGAAGGATGTGTTTGGTGGGATGAGTTGGGACTGGGCTTGGTGATCTTGAGGTCTTCTCTAACCTTAATGACTCTATGGTTCTATTTAGGGACCTGGTGGGATGGGTTGGGGTTGGACTTGGGGATGTTGGAGATCTTCTCCGACCTTAATGATTCTATGATTGTAAGGTTCCCACCTAAAGCAGCTCTCCAGTCATCTTAGTTGCAACCAGAGGCTCATCCTCTGGTTGTCAGCTGTGGAGGTGATGCTCCAACCTGCAGCCTCATCCCCAGCCCCTGGTGGAAACCAACCTCGGCCTGCAGGAGGAACAGGTCAGGCAGCACGGCCCTCTGTTGCCTGATGCTTCAGATCAGATCCAGATTTGTGAGCCACAGGTTAGACAAATTTTGTGTGGCTGTAACCATTTGAATCCTGAGGTTGCCTGTTTAGCAGCAGAAAGAATGTAAGAATCTGTAGATAGACTTCGAGCGCAGGAATGATGCAGCTAAAAACAAATTTGCAGATAACATCATGTATATTTCCCATATTTTCCCCCCTGTGGAGTGCAAATGTCTGTAAGACTTTTAACTAACGGAGCAAGCAACCTTTTTGGGTTGTGATTCTTTATTTTTTTTTTTTGGCAGGATTTCCTTCATCTCAAGCAGGTCTGCTCTACAAGTATCCTGAGGGTCCCTCCTTGAGTGGAGGCTGGTCCAGATGGACCTGGAGGAATCTCCAACCTCCGCTGTGATGGTTGAGTGTAGACCTTTGGCTTCACGTCCCTGTGGCAGGAATGCAGCTGTCACATCGCTGCTTTCATCAGCTCCGCTCATTCATCTCAACGTTACGTGGCTGCTGGGATCCTGCCTAGCAGCAGAAGCTTTTTTTAACAAAATGCTGTCGTAGCTCTGGAGTATTTATTTCCCCCCACCGTGGTTCTTTCATCATATTGACAACTCAAAGTGCTGACCTGCAGCTCTCCATCCGGGCCCCAAGACTTCTCCCGACATGACAAGAAGTTTCTTGGGTGCCTTCAGCTCAAGGGTTTCACCCCAAAATGCAGAATGTTTGGGGCGCTGTTTGTAGAATATCTGTTCAGCTCAGCCTGTGCTGACTGCTTTACAAATGGGGATCAAATAGCTTTTAGCCTGAGGCGTGTGAGGTTAGAAGCTGTCTGGCAATCCGTGGGTTGAAATTACTGAGAGAGGTATCAGTAGCTCGTTAAGTTAGCTGGCAGGTCATTATGCACTGGTGTGTTTGTATGGCTGTGGTGTACAGCTGGCTCTGGTTGCAGTGGATTCATAGAATCCTTGGGGTTGGAGAAGACCTCCACCATCATCAGGTCCAACGGTTGACCCATGCCAACTGAAACTAAACCACTGTTACGTTGTTGTAGCGTTGCTAAAACCCTAAAAAACAGAACTGCAGGAGTCCTCATCCTGAGATCTGATGCTCAGGTCTGAGTTGAAGGAGGTCAAGGAGCTGAATTAGGATCCTCTGTCCCAAGGTGGAGCGAAGGGTTCGCAGCCCACAGCATTTAATGGCTGTGTTGGGGACACGTGAACTGAAACGCCTTTGAGGTGAATATCTCCTAATGGTTTCAGTGTATTTAATATCACTAAGCATCCATTATTTTTCCCCATTCCCTAAGTGGTATATCTTAATCCTACATTTTGCTGGAATCTAATTGCCGTGGTCTTCTGCGAGCACGGGCTCTCGGAGGACCTTTGGCCTGGAGCTGCCAGAGCGTGGCTGCCTCCTGTTTTCTGAAGGCTGTCCTTATGGGAGTGAGGGACGGATCCAGGAGGCTGTGGGTCTGTGATGGGACACCAGTTGCGGTGCAGTTACGGGTGAAATAACTCAGCTGTAACACAGATATGGGCAAGATAATGTAGTCCAGAGCATTCAAAAGCTAATTCATGGTGTTTCCTTCTGTGAAGTACCCCGCACATCACAGTGGGAGCCTTCTTGCCATGGAGGTGAGCAGTTGGGTGCTGCGAGGCAAGAGCCAATTGAACTACAGATCAATAGCAATCAATTAGAAGCAGTGCTCTGGACCTGGGTTACAGAACTCTAAGGTTTTTTTTTTTGTTTTTTGTGTTTTTTTTGTTTGTTTTTGTTGTTTTTTTTTTTTAGTTCATTTTTTGCTGCCACCTCTGACTTCGCTTTTGGCTATACGAAACCTTAAGGCTATTTTGACTTGAGCTACATCCTCTTCAGGGTCACTTCATCATCTTTTTCCTTCTAACATGTCCCTGGGAGGTGTTTAGATGGAGAATAGAAAGGCACAAATGCCCACGAGGGCTATGAAAAGTACAGGGGTCAGTGAGCAGAATCATTGGGGTTGGAGGAGACCTCCAAGATCCCCAAGTCCAACCCCAACCCATCCTCACCGTGTCCCTAAATAGGGTCACTAAGGTTGGAGAAGACTTCAAGACAGTTGAGTCCAACCCCAACCCATCCCTGCTGTGTCCCTGATCCACGTCTTCAAGTACCACATCTCTACAACCCTTGATCACCTCCAGGGACGCTGCTTCTGCCACCTCCCTGGGTGGATTCTTTCAGTGCCTAAGCACTTGTTTGGAGAAATTTTTCCTAATATCCAACCTGCCACAACTGGAGGTCGTTCCCTAGGGTAAGGAGTGAGCAATAAATGTCTGAAACCCTACCACAAATGCACAGGCAGTAAGTTGTAGGGAAGAGTCACGGTGTCAGGAAGACATACCGCGTGGAAACACGAGGGAAGACAGCATGGTTGCGGTGTTAATAGAGAAGGACGTAAACTAGCAAGAAGCAAAATGGATGTGAAGGAGGGAGAGGATGCTCCAGGCTACGTGTCAGGTTGGTGTGTGGGGAGAGGGCCGTGGAGGGGTGTTGATGGTGATGAGGAGTGAAGGGAACGCAGGCTCAGGGAGTTCGGTGGGGTTACAGTGGATGTGGGCAGCATGTTGGTGTGTGATCAGCATTTGCCTTTAATGAAGCTCGTTGGGGTACAGCAGTGCAAACAGAGAACACAAAACCGGGCACGGGGAGAATTATCATCTCATTCTTGGTTGGTGTTCTTTTTGTTGTGTGTTTTTTTTTGTTTGTTTGTTTTTTAAGCCATTCTTGTCCTGGAAAGCCATGCAGTTTGGAACGCCTCCAAGGCATTGGGTCAGGCAGTGCAGAAATGTGTGAGTTTAGGAGTTGCTGCCCTGGAGATTTGCTGCAGGATGGAGGCTGGGTTGGAGCGATGCACAGCACCGTTTGATTTATTCCTCTTTTTCAGCCCTGTCTAAAGCGTTTGCAAGGATGAACGAGGAGGGGGAGAAATACAAGAGCTGTGATTGCGAAGGGAATTTTTTTGAAGGTTAAGTGTCTCTGTTGCTTTAGAAGAGCCATTGGACCGTTGCTTAAGCAAGATGAATCAAACCTGAGCAGACAAAGCAGAGCTCGTCAGTGTTGGGCTCTGCTTGGTGCCTTGCTGGAGACTCTGATCGATATCAGCAGGTAAAACAAAGCTCCCAATGTTTCTATACGCCGCTTTCTTCCTTTCGCTGTTCTCCTGGAAGTGACGTGGTGCCTTTCAGAGAGAGCTGCGGAGATGCTCAGAGTATTTTTGGCTGAGGAGGATAATGAGGTCTTAATGCAGCGATCCATTGATACAGGAAATGGAAAGATAGGAAGAACTTGAATTAAAAATCCAAGCATGGCAGCGCACAGGAGCAGGAATGCCAATGTGGAGGCTCTCATCCACCTTCTCCCAGCCCTCCTTTCGTTCTGGGGCTGGGTGGCACAATGGGGGGCCACCCCCATGAGAGAAGAGGTGGAGAGGGCTCTGAGAAGCCTCTACTGAAGCATACAGAAATAAAAGAAAACCCCGTACCTCGGTGCTTTGAAACACCTTTGCAAGCTTTTGAGAGCCCAAAGCTTGGAAATTTAATAGATTTCCTATGAGGGGAAAGGCGTGCTCAGGTTGTCCAGGCGACTGTGCCAACTATTCATCTCCTGGAGATGAACACAGATGTTGTTAAATGTAGATTCTTCCAACTTGGCCTTCCACGTTTTGTGTGATTCCATTAATGCCCCCACTCCGAGATTAACGTTCACAAATCTTTTCTCTGCTTAAAAAGGATACGCTTCCAACTACTCTGTTTGGAGCAGATTTTGATGCCCGATTCCAGAACTCTCACGACAGAGGAGGGAGAAAGAAGAATAATTGGAAATATTGAATATTTCATAAGCCACGGCCCAGGAATAAATTCTAATGCGGCGGTAATAAGATTTGGGTTTTAGAGCTCGCTATTGATTTGTCTTTAAAAGCTGCCGTGCTCTGTGTCCGTCGCACAAGAAGGGGCAAAAGTAAATGCTTTATAAATAAATTTCTGAGGACACGCAGGATGCACTTGGAATAACGGCTGGACCGCAGCAGCGTCGTGCTTTGGCTGCTAACAACGTGTGAATTTTATTTCCACTTCAAGTCACTGTAAGACTTAATTTTTCACGTTGTGAGTGCAGGTAGACGAATGGGGAAGAGCCAGGGTCTCTTCTGGGCCTCTGCTTTGGGCTGCAGCTGAGCGGTGCCCTACCTGTGCCCCGCCTGGGAGCCCAGCCTGGTTTATAGGGGAGCAAGCAAGTTTTAGTCATTGCCTCTCAGAGTGACAGCAGGCTCCTTCCAGCTGCCAGCAGTTCGTGTCTGGGGAGGCTGATGGGGCTGAGCGGGCGCGTTGGGCACAGCCATGGCCGATACTGCCTGTGGTGGAGGTGTTGCTTGGAGCTGTCTCGATGGCACGCTTGACTTGTGTTCAGTGTTTGTGGTGATTTGTGCTCCTTGCTTGATGTTTGTTGCCTCAGCCAGCTGCAGCAGTCATTTCTCGAGGTTGGAGGTGGAACCATTAAGGTTGGCCAAGACCCCGAAGATCACCGAGTCCGTCCGTCAAGCTGCGATTGCTCTGCTGGGATTTGCCTTTGGGCTTTTCGATGCGCCGTCCGGCCTGAGCTGCTTCTCCAATTTCCTAGAATCACTGGACTGTATTTGAATAATTGTTGGCAATCAGCCTGCGGCAGTGGGGCTGGAACTGGAACATCTTCAAGGTCCCTTCTTTGATTCTGTGCTTTCCATGCTGTTTGGCACAAGTGTTGTGCCAATTTCATATTGGGCTTGTGATCTCACATGTGATGGCGCTGAGGATTTGTGCTAGAGCAAAAGGTAATGGCCTCAAGTTGTGCCGGGGATGTTTAGGTTGAATATTAGGAAAAAAAAAAATCTCCAAAAGAATGGTGAGGCATTGGCACGGGCTGCCCAGGGAGGTGGTGGAGTCACCATCTGTGGAGGTGTTCAGGAACCGTGGAGACGTGGTTAGTGGGCATGGTGGGCTGGGTTGGGGTTGGATTTGGTGATCTTTTTCCCCTGTATTCAGCACTGGTGGGGACGCACCTCGAGTGCTGTGTCCAGTTTTGGGCCCCTCACTGCAAGAAAGACATTGAGGCCCTGGAACGTGTTCAAAGGAGAGCAACGAAATGGTGAGGGGTCTGGAACACAGGGCTGATGAGAGGCTGAAGGAGCTGGGAATGTTCAGCCTGGAGAAGAGGAGGCTCAGGGGAGACCTCATTGCTCTCTATAACTTCCTGAAGGGAGGTAGTAGTGAGCTGGGGGGCGGCCTTTTCTCTCGTGTCATCAGTGATAGGAGCAGGGGGAATGGTTTCAAGCTACGGCAGGGGAGATTCAGGCTGGACATGAGGAAGTATTACTGTTCAGAAAGGGTGGTCAGGCACTGCAATGGATGCCCAGGGAGGTGGGGGAGGCACCGAGCCTGGGGCTGTTCAAGGAAAGGCTGGATGTTGTGTTGAGGGACATGGTTTAGTAGGAGCTATTGGGAATGGGGGAACGGTTGGACTGGGTGATTTTTGAGGTCTTTTCCAACCTTGGTGATTCTATGATTCTATCTTGGGAGATCTTTTCCAACTTTAATGGGTTTTCAGATGAAATGCTGGTTTCTTCTTTCTGGGCACATCTGTGGTGTTAAGCAGTGGGCATGGATCAAACTCCCCAGGGCAGTGGGCACAGCCCCGAGCTCAAGGAGTGTTCAGACACTGCTCCCAGGGTTTGGCTTTCGAGCGGTCTTGTGTGTGACCAGGAGTTGGACTCCATGGGCCTCTTTGGGTCCCCTCCAACTTGATTGTGTCAACAGCCACATTTTCCCAAAAGGAAAGTCTTATCATTCGACATGCAGCATCTCCAAAGCCAAAATGACTCCTCATCAATCCGCATTGATTTTGGACAGCGCTGAAGCCCAGCTCTCCCTCGAGATTTTGCTGCTTCTGTTCCTGGCTCCTCACCAGATTTAGGTTCTTTGGGCACGTAACCCTACAGCCGAGCTCTCTCCCTTCTGCAGATGTTCATCTCCTGCTGCTGGCACTGAGAACAAGTTGTGCTCAGCGTGATCAGGCCGTGGCTGCTGCTCGGCGGAGGGCAGATAACAAGATTTACTGCAAACCGAGCGCTCGGTTTAACTCTTAGTCCTGTTTGCAGTGATCTGCTCTATCCAGGTGTCTTAAAATAAGTCAGTGAAGGGGCGGAGGATCTCATCTGCAGGTGGAACGAGGCTGGAATACAAACAGCGCAGCGCTGGGGCTTTGCGACTGTATCATGACTTCAAAGGGGTTTTGCTGGATTTTTTCCAGAGGAGCCCTTCAGATCTACAGAGTTATTCGCTTTCCCTTTGATTGTTGGCTGACGGCGCTGATTTTTTATTTTATTGTTTTGCTGAGCAGCTCGTTCTTTGATTGCCTCCGCGTTAGATCAGCTTCCTCACCAGGATGTCAGAACCAAAGCCTCGGCATGGCCATCGCGAGCTGACTGCAGGTTTCTCGGTGTGCGTTTCTATAAGCTCGCCTTTCTCTGTGATAAGTCCCAGGTTCAGACTGTGCAAATCCTGTTCTTCTGCTGGTGGATGTTTCCTCTCTCTGCCGCATGCACAGAGCACTCGGGTATCGAGTTGCAAGCGCTGAGACAGGCCAAGCAAGTTCTGAAGGCAGCGCCTCATTCATTCCTTCACAGCTGTGCTCCCTCCAGCTCCAGACAGCGTCCGATCCGCTCCCATATCCTGCAAAGCAACGAGCTTTCCATCAGATGCCTCTAAGTGGTGTCTTGGTGCTGATTTGGGTAACTTTCCTGCACGATGCTTTGGCTCCGGGGCTCCGATTAGTGAGCAAATTGCAGCTCTGCAGTGTGCAGACTGTGCCTTATCGAGCTGCCTTGCTTGGGTTCAGGGCACTGCCTCAGCTTTGTAATAGAAAATCCCTTCGTTTCCTCTGCCCCATTTTTCCCAGTGTTGCAGGGAGGACATGAGTAGAAGAGAAAATCCTCCCACGGGGACAGAAGTCTGATTTGCTCACGTCAAGCATCTCTCTATAATCAAACCTTCCTGGCTCTTTGTTCTGCTGCTTATTACGGGAAGGGGATGCTGCTGGGAATTGCTGAGGACTCTTACAAAGAGCAGGGAAGGTCTGAATGGGAAGGCAGCAGGGTTTGGTAGCGGCTTGTTCTTTCTCCCTGCACATAACGTGGGAGTGGAGACGTGGGTCACTTGTCAGTCCTAGGTAGCAAAAATGGAGCCTAATTGCCAGCCATCGTTGGCCGTGCTCTACCAAAATTGCTGTAGCAGGTAACAATTTTCTATACTTTCATTCCAGAATGACAGTGTGGAAAGTGAATCATTCTTGTCATGCTAATTTCCCAGGTTTTGTAGTCCGCGTGACTGCTTCTCCCCAGCTCTGTTCTCCGGAGCAGTGGAGCTTGGCTGTCTGCATCTTCCAGCCTTTGTTTCAGGGCAACAGCATTTGAGAATGCCTGAGAAATTGGGGCAGGAATTACTCCACTGTAGTGTCAACCTGTTGGCTGCAGGGAGAGACTTCTAAAATGGAGTGGAGGCAGAGGAAATGGGGTGCAGAGCAGCAACCCGGTCATTGGTTTTGCTGTGGAGGAGCTCACAGCTGCCCGGAGCGCTGAAAATCTTTAAAATGTGAAGTCTTTTAGGTAATATCTAAAATGTTTAATGTCTGTGTGATTTGGTAATGGATCTTTATGAGACCAGAGGCACTCCATCCTCTGGATCAACCCACTCTCCTCCAAAGAGCCAACTTCACACTGGTGGTGCTAGCTTCCATTTCCCATCCATTGGTCCAACTTCATTGCTCTGATAAGATTAAAATGGTGTTGTAGCCTAGCTTAAAAATCTGCTTTGAGTCCTCCAGACTCAATCTGTTTAAATATTCCTCTTACAAAATGCAGCTCCTGGCTGGACTGGTGCTGCAGGTATGCCGACTGTTGGCTGCCCCACAGCACCCTCCTGGCTGTCTCTAGCTAACCACAAATCCCAAGGCTTTGAGTCAGTTCCTCCTCTCTGCTGGCTCCAAGTCCTCCTCCCCCCATACCTCCTCTTGACTTGGCTTCCCTACTTGCCAGCACAGCAATCATTACCTGCTCTGGCACCAAAAAAATAGCGATTAATCACAGCAACAGCTTTGCAGCCTCTTCCGGGGCACCTGTTATTAAGTGGTGTAAGGCTGCCTTGCTGGAACCAGAGCTGTGTTTGTAGGTTAGAATTCCCTTGCCTTCTGTCCATGCGGTCTCTTATTAACCTGAGCTTTGCCATTTTTCGCGTTGAGCTGTCGCCTTGTGTGTGACTTAATTCTGGATCCTGGCCATCGTGTTCCTGTGGGTGTGAACTGGATGTGTTTGTTGGGATGCCTTCATGCTGCAACCCAAGGCTTGGCAGAGAGGGGTGCAGTAATAACTGCACATGGGGAATGGCTGTAAACTAAAAAGAGGGGAAACTTGGGTTAAATGTAAGAAAGGAATTTGTCACACTGAGGGTGGTGAGGCCCTGGCACGGAGCTGTGCTTGCTCCATCCCTGGAGTTGCTCCAGGCCTGGTTGGATGGGGCTGTGAGCACTATCAGTGGGGGTTACTTCTGCCCATGGGGTTAGGACTGGGTGGGTCTTCCAGTCACGCCTTCCTATGATTCTGTGGCAGCTTTCAAAAGGTTCTTCAAATCAAGTCCACGTCCTCCTTTGGTGCGAAGAGCCTGGCAGATTGCTAATGCCAAGCGTTCTCCTTTGGTGTCCTCTTTGCTTGGAAGTTCTGCACGTGGTTTTCTCCCTCCATCACCTCCCACCAGGTCCACCATTGACACTGGCTTGCTGCCTGTGGTGCTGTGGACTTTCCTCTTGAACATCAGCAGCCCCCTAGCAAACAAACCACCTCCTACACTCATGGGCACATTTATTTCCCTACTCAGCCATTAGGAATCCCACCAGTGATGGAGTTTTCTTCACTCGTTCCCATTGTTGGGCTGCATTTCCCCAAAGGCTGTGCTCTGCTGCGTTTCCTTCTCTCCTCATCTTGCCCTTGGGTGGGTTGAAAACACAACATTTCTTTCAACTCATGCTTGCAGCAGAGCTCCCATCACCTCTTTGTGCCTCTGTTTCTCACTTCTGTTTTGTTTCTGCTCTCTTGCTTCTTAGCACCTTTGTCTTCTTCCTCCTCAGCTCAAGTAAGAGCTGCTCAGCTGCCTCCTTCCCTGGGAGGAGAGGCTCAGGGCACTGGTAGAAACAAACAAACCAAAAAAAAAAAAAGCAACGAAAAAACAATAATAAAAGAAGCAAAACCGGACAACAAACCGACCAACCAACCCACAGAAATAAAAGAAAATCCCTCGTGGCTGCTTTTCTGCAGCTCTTCCAGATGCTCTTGGACGGCTTCTAGCCTTGTGCCCAAGTTGCTTTTCCTCCTCTTCTCTGTTTTTTTGGGGGGGGTTTTGGTTTTTTTTTTTGGGGGGGGGGGGGGGGGGGGGGGGGAAGGGTTTTTTTTTTTTGTTTTTTTTTTTAGGTTTTTTTTTTTCAGTGCTGAGCTCCTGCTACGTGCACGCATTTTGCTGGTTGTTGTTTTTTTTTTTTTTTCCTCTTCTTCCTCCCACCCCGTTGTTCTCTCTGCTTCTGTTCCCACCGTATCCTGTAGGGAAAAAGATGTTTTTGTGCTTCAGAACCTCGTGGAGCCTTTAATATGGGGCACACACGAGCTTCTTTCCATCTTCTTTGTGCTGTTGGTGCCCTGTTGTGTCTTTCAGGTGAGAGATCCCTGCTGGCTGCTGATCCCAGGGAAAAACTGTTAATTTCTGCCAGTTTTAGGGTGAGCTGTTTGACTGATGTGAGTTAAAGGGAAGGTTCTGGGTGTGGGGTTTGGAAAAAGAGAGAAAATGTGAAAAGAACATCCTCAGATCTTCACTGGATCCTTAGCAAGACAGTCCTAGGTTGTGTTAAATGTGATAAAATCCTGGTGGAATCCTGGAGATGTAACATCAGCGCGGTGCGGAGCCTTCAGTGGTGATGTTTTGGAGGTCCCTGTTGTTGTACATCCTGATGGCTTCCAAATCTCTTAAACCTGAACTTTTCCTTGTTTTTCTCTGCTGTTGCATCCACGGCCTCATTATGTTGACCTGTATTCAGAGGTTGTTGCTGAGTATTTGGTAGACAATTGCAGACAACTCCTGTCCACTGCATTTATCTCAGGGCAAAACACTGCTTGCATCCCTCCCGGGAGGAATTTGCCCTCAGAGGGGTGTCTTGAGGAGCAGGTTGGAGCAGACTTGTGTAACTCAGCTCCCCGTAATGGTGGGATGTAAGGTTTTATTATGGGGAAGGGATGGCTCCATGCAATGAGATGGGAATGGAGTGGCAGCCAACGGTCTGGGAACTGAATTAAGCAGGATGGGGTAGGAGGAGGTGGTTTGATGTGGTAGGAAGCAAACAGTGGTTGGTGTGGAGCTGCTTGGAGATCTGGAGATTGAAAGGACTTGAACCAGGTTCTTGCACTGCGTTTGAGATGAATGATCAGTTTGGTATGTTGGTGGACAGAGTTGTTTTGTCCCACTGATGATCCCTGTGTCATTTTTTGGGAGTCTCCAGTGCAGCTGGAAGCTGGGAGGAGAGGAATCGTAGAATCACGAAACTGTGGAATGGTTGTGTTGGGAGGGACCTTAAAGATTATGGGATCATGGAATGGTTGGGTTGGAAAGACCTTAAAGATCATGGAGTCATGGGATGGTTGAGTTGGAAAGACCTTAAAGATTATGGAATTGTGGAATCTTTGAACTGGAAGGACCTTAATGATCATGAAACTGTGGAAAGGTTGGGTTAGGAGGGACCTTAAAGATCGTGGAGTCATGGAATGGTTGGGTTGGAAGGACCTTAAAGATCATGGAATGGTTGGGTTGGAAGGACCTTAACAATTATGGAATCATGGAATGTGCTAGGTTGGAGGAGACCTTAAAGACTGCAGAACTGTGGAATGTTTGGGTTGAACCTCCAATTCCAACCCCGTGGGAAGGAGCAGCTCCCATTTTCCAAAGTGCCCAAACCCCATCCAGTCCGGTCTTGAGCACCTCCAGGGATGGAGCACACAGCTTCTCCAGGCAGCCTATTCCAGTGCCTCACCGCACTCATGGTTAAGAATTTCCTCCGAACACCTGACCTAAATTTCCCCTCTTTTAGCTTAAAACCATTCCCCGTGTCCTACTGCTGTCAGAGCGCATAAAGAGTCACTCTCCATCTTTTTACCTAAGCCCAATCATTCTGACATAATGCAGGAGGTAACCTTGGGCGTCGCTGGGGGCCACGCGTGGGGAGGTGACATCCCTCAATGACAGCTGCAGCAGAGCTTGGAGCAAAGCCTGCTTGGTGATCCTGGTGCACAGGTACGTTAGAAAGTTAATAATGAATGCAAAGGAGCGTGCTGGCTACTGGCAATTAAGCACTGCTAACGATGACTTTCCTCATTGCCTCCCTCGTGATTGCAGAGGGACTCTCCCGGCGCAGCCCCTTCGCGCTGCAGCCATTTCACGAGCATCTTCCAGCACAGTTATGCAGCAATAAGAAATAAAAAATTAAATGCATATCTTAAGGAGACAGATTGCTGCCTTCATCTGTCTCCTTGATTAGCTGCCAGGGCTGCGCGCGTTACAGTAACTCCGTTCTTTTTCTTCTCAGCGCCTTCCTCCCGCGTGTCACTGTCTGTTATTGAAATGCTGAGGGATTTGGGGGCATCTGGAAAGCCATGCTGGCTCAACCTGTGAGAATCTCGGAGTGCTCAGGCTCAAAGGTGACCTGCAAATCAAGCTGCACTGCGGTGCTCTTCACCAAAATCTGCATTTTCGGTGTCTTTTTCAGAGGTTTCTAAGCAACTCCCTGCAATCTTGTTTGTTTGGGCTTGGCACAGCCCCAGCATCCTGTCTCCTTGGGTTGCAACCAGCTTTAGGAAGCTGCCTGCTGCTTTGGCGTGGAAGGAGTTGTCTTCGCAGTGCAAGTTTTCAAGTGCTTGAAGTGAATGTGGTCATTTGGCATGCTGTTTGCCCTTCCTTCCTTCTAGCCTGTTGCAGGTTGGAAAAATCTCTTCTCTGAAAGCGTGGTCAGACATTGGCACAAGCTGCCCAGGGAGGTAGTGGAGTCAGCATCCCTGAAAGTACAAAGGAAATGTGGAGATGTGGCACTTGGGGATGTGGGTAGAGGGATGGGATGGGTTGGGGTTGGACTTTGGGGATCTCGGAGGTCTTTTCCAACCCTAGTGATTCTGTGAGTGGCCGTGGTGGGGTTGGCAGTTGGACTTGATCTTGGAGGTCTTTTTGAACCTTGATGATTTTATGATTCTGAGGTGGAAGAGCAAAACCCATGGGCTGGGTGGTGTTTTGTTGGCTGCATCCTTTGGGATTAATTACTTCCAAAAGTGATGTTGTTTCACTGGCTTTCCTACTATTACATGGAGACTGAATACATCTCAAACTGCACATAATAATATCTTACTTCACATGTGCACAGCTTCTAGGAAAGGTGACCCAGTCTGACTGTGAAGTTGGGCAATGTTGGTTTTCCACCTGTAGGCAGGGACTGTAGGAATTCATCTGCCATTCAGAACAACCTCTTGTGTAACACTGAAAATGAAAAGAGAGTTCATGCCATTGAGAGCATGTACTTAAGTCTTCCACTGGTTCTCATTTCTGTTCTCATCTCTGTTTCTTGAGCAGTCTTTGTAAGTCCCCACAACCAAGCTCACCCATGACGCCAGTGTGCCCAGCAAAGTGAAGGAACCCCATTAGATATCCGAGATCTTGATGATATTCAACTGTTTCTAGCAAATGTCCTCATCCTGGCATGTGAGCTAACGCTTAATATACCCTGGCCCCTGCTGAGGGCAACATGCTTTCTGGCTAATGTGGAAGGGAATGATTTCTTGGCTTGGACAAACAAGTGTCTGTTTGTAAGCCTGGGGTGAGAGGTCTCAGTGGTCTGAGCCTTTCTTGTATCGGTAGAGGTGGCCCTGGATGGAAGGGAGGTTGTTCAGCTCTCCTGATGCAATGCCAATACATTACTGGAGATAATTAAAATTGCCCTTCAGCAATCTGTAATCATCCGTCGCGTCCATTTGCTGCGGTGTCACAAGTTGCAGGGGTCTGGCAGGGTGAGGACCTACAGGGCTGGTTCAGGTTCATCCTGCTGGGAGCAGGGCAGGAAGGTGGTGGTGGTATATGGGAGCAGTCCTCTTCCTTCCCCCCATTTACTGACCCGTGGGAAATGGGTCTTAGAATGGAGCAAAGTCTCTTCTGAATCATAGAATCATGGAATATCCCAGTTTGGAAAGGATCCTTTTGATCCTACACCGATGGAAAGAACCCTCTTTGTGCCCTCTTTGTCAGGTGCAGAGCCAAATCTATCATCTATTTTTATTAAATAGAATTAGCAGGCTAATGCCCTAATTAAGCAAGGTTTACAATAATCTCTCCTCTCAGTCGGTGGAGCCGCAGCGTCCCTCCTGCTGGACTGATCCCTTCTCCCCTCCCTTTTTCAGGAGGTTTTGTAACAGGGCTTTTGCAACGCCGCTTTGTGAAGCACTTCTGTCTCCTTCTGACTAAGAGTTCGCTCACAGCCCATCCCTCCCAGGGGGGAGACGAGGAAAAGGCCCGGTGCAGTCTGGTTCCATCAGCTTCTGTTGGCTTCTGCATTAATACATCTTAAGGATTTTGTTTTTTCTGGGACGTGAAATTCATGAATGCAAACTTTAACATTTCAACTGCTCTCCTACGCTTTCTCGGCACAAACAGCACGAGTGGGTTTGCTGCCCTGGCCAACCTTTGGGGATGAATATCGCCTTTATGGTGCTGCCTTTCATCCCTGTGACGTACGTCCCTCAGCTTAACCACTGCTGGACAACAAAAATGATGTTGTGAGGGCCGGAACCAAGATGGGTGGCTCAATGGGAGGACCAGTACCCAGCTCTTCAGTGCTGAGCTTCAGTGGGAGCCCAGCCTTGACAAAATAAAGTTGAGAGCAGTTGCTTTGGAGGCATCAGGAATATGAGTCTGCTCTTATAGTGCAACTTCAATTCTGCGTAAGTGTAGGAGCATCTCATTTTTCAGAGATTCAGTCTCGCTTAGAGGAGTTTATATCTCCATAATAATGATAAAAACAGTCCAACACATCCTGGACAGAAGGACAAGTTCCATGGCGAGCGTTGCAGGAGGAGCTGAGCAATGAGATGGTGGCGAACACATTGTCCCAGGCATGCGAAGAAAGGAAGGAGACTTGAGCTGAAACGATGAGCGTGAATCAGCTGGGGCTCTGTCCTTTGTGAGTAATGCTGTGAATCTGTGGCTCCTGCAGGAATGCTCTCCCAACCCACCCGTGGCCATACTGAGCTGCTGCAGAGCCACGTCTCTGAGCTGCGCCTCCAGTTGGGTGAGCTGAAGTGTTGACGTCCTCGGGTGCGTGCTAAAAATACGAGCACGCTTCCCCATGTGCAGTGTTAGCTCAGCTCTTGTCTCTGGCATCACAGTTCTGCGAGGAGCCAGGCGGGTACACAAGAAAAGGATTTGTCATCCACAAGCTGTCGTGGTTCCGTGACCCTGTGTGCTGGGGGGAAGCTCTGCAGGTTGCAGGCTTCCTTTGTGGTCACCAACATCGGTGGGGATGAGAATTGTTATTATTTTTATTGCACCGTGCACAGTACTCAGTGGAATAAAGTTATTGAGACCTCAGGGAAAAGGAGTTGCAAGCCGTAATACTGTCAGCTCACCTGTTCTAAAAGGCACCTTAAACCGAAATAATTATTTTAGTTGCTCCTCTTGTGCAAGCAGAACACGTGGAGCTGACACTGGGGACTCTGACCTGAGCTGGCACAGCTCTGCGTGCACCTACAGCCAACTCAGTGTGAAAATTCTCCTCTTTGCTCGGCGGTTGGCATGCGAGTGGCTTTTCCTTCTGTCTTTCTCGTCTGGCAGCGTTGGGCTGAAGGGATGGTGCAGCACCAAATGGCCCTGGGTGTCTTGCAGGGCTGGTGATGGAAGGATGAGTAGGCTGTGAGAGCAACGCAGTTGGGTTTGGGCTGCAGTATTCCTTGTTTGAACTGGAGTGGGTGGGGAAGGAGATGGAAGGCACTCCTGGGATGTTTGGTTCCTTGTGTTCCAGCTGTTAGACACAGAAGGCTGAGTAGAGATCAGAAGCAAATAGGGGTCTTTGACAGAGGCAGCCGTGCTCCATGAGAGCCTTTTGACACTCTGGGAGGCACTGAAGGAAGGCTGAAATTTGCAGCTCGAATGTGAGCTGCGATCTCACTTGATTGAGCATTTACAATGCATCTCAAGAAAAATGAAAGCTTTGAAATCTCCCGGAGGAGAGGCACGAAGGCAGCAGAGCCAGAGGGCGCGGAAACAGCAATTTGTGAGCCCCCGAGGCATTGCCTCACCCCATCAGAATGGTTCCACGAGGGAACAAGAGGGCCGTTGTGGGATGGGTGCTCAGCCAGATGTTTCCAGCGACCTCGACAATGGCCCTTTTCATTTCCTGTGCCTGAAATCAGATTGGTATCACTCCGAAATGAGGGAGGCGGGCGGTAGAGGCTGCAGCTCTGGATAAGGAGCCTATTTGCTGCAGTGAATGTCCCATGAGAGCAGGGGTGGTGGTGGAGGCTGTGTTGGACCAGGAGGAGGGAATAAATACCCCAGATCTCTCCAAAGTGCATGGCAGGGGCTAGCAGGAGGGCCAGCTAGCTCTAACTTCATTTATCCTTGCTGGCTTGGGGAAAACGCGACGCGGGTTGGATTCCTGAGAGCCCTAAATGCCAGGATTCGTCTCAAATGTTTGGTATGTACCAAGTCTAGCCTTGAATTAACACAGTGCCACTCAATGAGTTTGTTCCAGCTTTTGGATTTTCGAAACCTGTTCCATTTCTTAATTTTTTTTTCCAAATTTTGTTGTTTTCTGCCTGTTTTGAGAGGGTGCTGCGTTACAGAGGTTTGTTCCCTCCCACAGACCAGCCCCACTCACCTGGAATGTCACCTGTGAAAGCTGTAGGGCTGCTTTGAAGCTGAATGTGTTGCTTGTGAAGCCACGTTGTCCCCACCTGTGTTGCTCATCAATGGGGAAACCGGTGGAAGGTGCTCTCACAGCGTTTGGGGAGGACTCAACTTTTTTGGGTGGGTGAAGTTTCCAGATTCTTCTGGTGCGACTGGTTTGGACCTGATGAGCTCCAAAGGTCCTGTCCAACCTAAATCGTTCTGTGACCTTGCCTGCTCTGCGTTCTGGGAATTGCCTGGTGCACATTGCCCTTTGGTTAATGAGCTACCTGGAGACCCTTCTAAGAAGGTGCAGGAGAATGACTGAGGGGGTGAAGAGGCCCTGAGAAGGCTGCAGGTCTTCTGCTTATGAAAAAGTTGGGGGCTGGGGGTATGTGGGGAGGAATATGATGTTGGAGGATGTGATTTGGATGCTCAGATTGCTGCCTTCCACTTTTTGGTCTCGTTTCTTGCTTCCATTCCTGTGGACTACTTGAATTAATGGTTTCCAGAACAGATTGCAAGCCAGAAGGATGCTTGGGTTGGGTTGTGTTGGGAAGGCACTCAGTGCTCCAATGGGTACAGATGTGCCTGAGAACTGTGCGACTGCTTCTGTATGCAAAGGTGTTCAGAGGGCCCGTTTCTTATGCTAAGCTTTCTTACTGGGGAATGAAACAGCATTTTGGGGGGGGGGATTTCTTCCATTCTTTGCCTTTCCTAGGCAGGTCATAAATGTATCAGCTGATGGTATTTAAGATTATCTTGTGGCCTCTTCATGTGTATCTGGTGCCACCTTGTCCTCCAGACCACATCTAAGAACCGTGGCATGTCCCAAGTTGGAAAGGACTCATAAGGATCATCAGGTCCATCTCCTAAGCAGAGAGATGAGCTGTGCAGCTCCCTGCACTGAGCTGGCTTCACGCCTTTCCTTATAGGACAGTGCTGGGTGTTCGCTGCGGGGGAAATAGGAGTGCAGCTGTGTGAAATTCCCTGTCAAATGGGGAAGTAATACTCTTCATCTTGCTCTCAGGGAACTGCTGTATGATTTCCTGTGGCTAATTGCGAGATAGAGCAGGCTCTCATCTCTCACCAGTAAAATTGAAAACCGTCAAGGTGAGATGAAATAATTGCAGAGCTGTAAAAAGGGAAGTGAGCTTTAAAATCAGGGAATTATTTATGCTGTGTTTGGCTGTTGAGCAGGAGCGAGGGAGTTAATGGGTCTGGCCATGTTACATTTCATCACGTTTTTTAATTGTAGGTTTAGTAATAGACTTACCATAATTGCTCAGATGTGGAATTGTAGGAACATAGAATGTGTTGGGTTGGAATGAACCTCGAAGATCATAGAGCCGTAGGATGGTTGGGCTGGAAGGGTCCTTAAACATCATAGAGCCATGGAATAG
>NW_024884920.1:9765-11317 GCF_019232065.1 Centrocercus urophasianus | reverse complement strand
AAGAACGAATTTTGATGAAGTCAGAACTAGCTTAGCAAGCAGAAATCCAGCAACGGATGCTCCCTTGTGTACGGAAGGACAGCTATGACAGATAGAGCCCAAAATCTTGAATTAAATGAACTTCATGGACAGACAATTTACACGGATAGACCACAGACTATGGGAATTAGATGGGTGTATACATCAAAAGGTAAGACAGGAGATAGGATATAGTTAGGACATCTAAGATTATTATGAGACCCCAGCATAACATAAATGGGACAGGACAAGGGGTGGATATTGCCTTGGTTTCATCAGGGGACAGAGCACTTTTTCTTCAAAGTGGCTGGTACGATGATACGCTTTGGAGAAGTACAATGCTGATAACACACCAACGTTGTCGGTTGTTGCGGAGGAGTTCTGAACAGAGTGAACAGTGTTCCTTGTCTCAGCTTCTCCTACTGTGCAGGAAGAGGGCTAGGAGCAGCACAGAGAGCTGGGACAGAATCAGGATAGCTGACCTGAACCTGGCCAAGGCAACATTCCATACCCAATGCCATGATACGTAAGGAAAGTTTGAAGAAGTTCAAGAGGGCAACTGATGTGTGGGGACTGGCTGGGCATCAGTGGGGCTGAGCAATTGTGTGGGCATCACTTGCTATTCATAAATACACGAGTGTATGTATCATAGCCCTTCTCCACTTTTCCCTTTCTTTTCTCTACATTAGGAAATTGTTTTTAACCTCAGTCCACTACTTCTACTGGATCCCACTCCCACCCCAGACTCTACTCCTACGCCATGGTGAGCAGGGGAGGTAGCTAGAAACTGCATGGGGATAAAGTTCCTGCCAAATTAAACAACTCTTCAGAAAAGCAAAATTACCGAAATGACCACTGAGCAGGGCAGAATGTGCAATAAGATCATGTTCAAAGGAAGAGAAGGGGTAAAGAACCAGCAGAGACAAACACACTAAGAGTTGGTGGGAAACCAGTCACAGATACCACCCACGAGCACATCCCATTCATTCCATAAGTCCTAGCCTTTGGCAGACACCAGCGAAAACATGCAAAGGAAAGGAGCTCAGCACAAGTGGCCCTGGAACTGAAGCAGCTTGCTTGGCTGAAAACCGAACCCTGAGACCACGTGCAATAGGACATGGGCGAGATCAAGAGAAGAGCTATCAGTCACCACAAACACCAAACACAAGCCCACAAAAAACTCAGCTCAGACAAAAGGATTTTCCTCATGGGTGGAGAAAAGAAACTAACGGCTGGAAAGAATTCAACCAGAATGAATAAGCTTCAAGCGGTAACAGCAGTATAACTGAACACAAAAATGCAAATAATGCTGGAGATAAAAAGCAGACATCATGGAAACAAAACAAGCAACTTTTATTCCAAAATGACTATGGAGGGAACAGGATGCTACAAAAGAAAAACACACAAATTTCAACTGTGGCTTTGACAGATTAATTGATTGAGAATGACAATAAAAACAAGTTCATTCTCGCTCGCTCCTGCCTCCCGCGTTCCCACGCCGCTTCTCCTTCTCTCTTCTGCAGCGGCTCCTGAA
>NW_024884920.1:8679-9755 GCF_019232065.1 Centrocercus urophasianus | reverse complement strand
CATGGCAGAGGAACTCGGCACGCCACCACCCAGCCAAGGAAGGCCTTTCCTCCCTTCCGTCCCTCTCTCCCCCGGCACCAGCCCTTCATTCCGAAAAAACTGCTTAGAGCACCTTTTCTCACCTCACTGACGCATGGTGCACTTCCAGTTGGTTCTGCAGGGGATCACAGAGTTGGGCAGAGTGGCCAAGTTTATGTGGCAATACAAATAGCAGCAGCCAAAGTGTCAGCTGCCCTGCTTATAGGGGACCCCCCCCCTCTGCAACTTCATTGGAAATACAACAGCTTTTATTATATTAATTGGTCTGCGTAACGTCAACCACTGTGCCATCTTGGCACTTCTGAATTGTCAATCTTTCCCATCGGTTCAGGAGGTTCTTTTGCCTCTTGTTTCTGTCCTCTTCTGATTGATTTGAGATTCCAGCTGCTATCAATTCATCTACTTTATCATTCACCTGTTCATAGCCATAAGTGGTGTGAAGTTACAAGGGAATTTTCAGCTTATAACATCTACTGCCATGGATTATCTTAAAGTAGAATACAGAATTTGGCGCTGAAGGCTAAATGTTTTTCTTAGCATCTCCTCTTTCTCTGCTATAGAGCTTCTTTAACACATTGATATTGTTAAAAGCAACAACACCGCTTTACTTGTTCCCCCTTTTCACCAGCAATGCACTTCTCGTCTCCTCCCCCATTTCCACCACGCCATTGGAAAGCAGAGAGTAAAAGCCGCGCGCTTCAACACTGCGATAGCATTTCTTATGTTTTATTATTGCTGCTCGCCGCTGCCTCGGGGCGTCTTCTTCCACGTGGCAACTCGCCCCGCTTGTCGCGCCTGCGCCCCTCCTCTGGGAGCGCACTCAGAGCTGCCTGCGTTCGTTGCCGGCTCGGAGACCCCGGCTCCGCCCGCCCGCCAGCGGAGCAGAAGAGGCGGCTCCAGCCCCGGCTCCCTCCCGCCATCGGAGCCCCACAGGCGGCTCCAGCCCCGGCTCCGGCTGCTCCCGTCGGAACCCGCGCGGTAGCGGCTCCAGCCCCGGCCCCGACCCGCTTCGCCCCGGCCCCGACCCGCTTCGCCCC
>NW_024884920.1:0-8669 GCF_019232065.1 Centrocercus urophasianus | reverse complement strand
CCCGCTTCGCCCCGGCCCCGACCCGCTTCGCCCCGGCCCCGACCCGCCGCGTCCCTGCGCCCGCCGCGCCGCGCTTCGTCTTGGCTCCGCCACACCCAGGCCCCGTCGCTCCTCTGCTCCGGAGTCCGCTTACCGTGTCCGCCATCGACGCCGCCTCCGACGCCGCCTTTCCCTCACAGCACCCCGCTTCTCCTCACGCGCTGTGGAAAACGTCTCTCTCACCTGCCCGCGCGCGCACCTTATATGGGCATCCCTTCAGCCCACCAGCCAATAGGAGCCCTGAACGCCGCCGTCGCTTCGCGCGCTTTGCTTCCCGCCGCTCGCTGTCCTTTCCACTCAGCGTTCCCGCCCTTTCTAGCCGAGGGCAGCCGGGCCGGGGTCATCTGAAGGTCACGCCCGGGGTCACCCAGAGGTCACGGCCCCCCTCGCAGCCGTTGCCTCCCGGCCCTGGGGGCAGAGCCGCCCCACAGCTGATCGCACCTCGCTCGGAGCACGTGGCAGCGCTGCCCGAGGGAACTCAGTCCTTCCATTTCAGTACTGCTTTTAACTAGTGTTACTTACCGCTACCGTGCATCGGGAACAGCAACACACACAGGTGTTCCTGCCTTAGTGGTGCCTGTCCACAGACATCATTAAAATAGAAATACCTACTTTTAAGGAATTCTTCTCTGTGACACCTCCCGTCTCTGCCCCTGCAGCGAAAATCCCTCAGAGAAACTGCGAGTAAGGGAAAACTGTGACAGGAGCTGAGGGCTGCTGTATGGAGGACTCCATTTATTTGTTGTCTCAGGCTGTTCGTGTTCTGTAGAGCTGCTTGTGTTTTACAGCTTCTTCCCGCAGCACGGCTGGAAATGCCCACCTTTGCTCCATTCCTTTCCTTCTGTCCTTGGCTACATTCTTTCTCATTGTAGCAATGGTACAAAAGAGGAGTAGGGAAGAGAATACAGAATAACTGCTGCTCCCACCGACGCCAAAATAGTGTGTAGCAGCAGCAGGAACGACTCAGCTGTGAGGAAGAGGTTCCTCGCAGGGGATCTTTTGCCCGGCTAGTAACCCAAGCAAACGGAGCGCCCTAGAGGAGGAAGGCACCAGGACCCGAGGGAACCGGCTGCGTACAGCTGCTGCATGGCACCAGTGCAACCTGCTGGTTGGCCTCGGCTGCGCTGAGCAAAGGCAAATTCTCCTGGGCCACGTGCATTTGCTCCAAAAGTAATGCCTCCTATTTATTTCCATGGAAAACGCAACAGGGAAAGCAGTAACTCCGGTTGCTACAGCAAATCCTCACCTACAAAACGCTCTTTTCCAACATAGCCACCACCATTAGCTTTGCATTTTTGCCAGCAATAAACAGGAGGCTGCGAGCTGTGCTCGTCAAAATCTGTACCAGCACATGTGAGCCACAGCCACCGTCAGCACTGCTGAAAGGCACTGCATGCTGCCCCTCTGTGAGTACACACACAAGCGCTCAGCAAGCACAGAGAGCTGCCATTTTCTCCACAGAGAGGAATTCCGTGACACATCTTTGCTTCATGCACACTGCCTGGGTGTCAGGTGCCATTTTGTCACATGCCATGGACAACAACATGCGATGGAACATTGGTTGGAGGTTCAACCCCTGCTGCCACACCACCAAAATTCACTTTTGATGTCGTGGGCCAACACTAACTCCTTAACACTTAGTGCACTACATGATGTGAAGGAGCAACAACAATCTATCGTAAAACTACAGCAAGGGATTGATCTGAAAGAGCACATGAGAACAGCAATCATAGTTTCACACTGAGGCATTGTTCAAGATCTTGTCACTTTCACCTGGTTTGGGGCATGGTTTTGCCCTGGACTAGCCAGGGCATTTTTCAGGATCAGAATACTAAGGTGACTGAGGTAGAACCACCATCCCAGAAACCCAAACCACAGCAGAACCGCCAGTTTGTAGTCACCCAAGGATCGTTATGCTTGGTCACCTCTAGGTTTAAGTTTTACTGACCTTTCTAATAGCTCCATTCTAGATTGGATTTGGTAACAGCTGATAGAACAAGCCAACTGATAGCTTTGATAGAATGTGTGGTTCTCTGCTGTCAAAATGCATGTTTCCTGTTGACTGCTACAGGAAAAAGTTTCAAAATTCAATATCCAAAGGTCAAGATTTTCAGAAGTACCTAAGCAACTTAAAAGCCTAAGCTCTTTCTAGGCACTTGTAAACAAACTCAGCTTTTTATACAGAGAAAGAACAGGTACAGCACCACTCCCCAGAAAATGCATTCCAACACAAAGGACAGCAGAACATACTAAAAACATTAACAGGACTTGTACTGTTTTTCAGGCCATTACTTCTGTTTATATATGTGTGTGTATATTATAGTTTGTATATATGTTTAAGCTATTTATTCATGAAATGGAAGTTTATCTAAGATCTGCTACAGGTAAGTAGGTTTTGGTTGTGCTCAAGCTGTTTCTGGAAAGGTGGAGAACAATAATATTTATGCCTTGGAAGACCTGATTCGGGGCATTCATTTTCTAGTTTGAAGCTTAATTTTGTTTTTAGTTTGAAGTATTTTGAGAAATACCACATAAGGTAGTCGAGATTAAGAAGCCATTAATAGTATGTACATTTATTTTGAAGCTCGTACACTTCCTGCATCCCCCAATGGGACTGGCTACGTAACACTAAATAATAATACTTATGAGTCACCAAAGGGATTTCTCAAGCTAACATGACATCACAAAGGTTCTCCTCATCATGTTATAAGACAGTAATTATATCACAGTATGTATTAGTGATTATATTCCTTCAGTTCCACCGCTCTTCTTACTGCCTGTGATTATTATCTATCACAAACTGAGTTACAAAGCTATGAGATAAGGTTGAGAGGAACAACTGGAGTTGTTTTTTTTTTTTTTTTTTTTTGGTTTTTTTTGGGGTTTTTTTTTTTTTTCATTCTTAAATCCACATTTTATGTTACATTCAGAAAGGAAAAAAGAAATCAGACTAGCTTTGGAGGCCATCTGCTGCCTTTCATGGATACAGCTTGTTCTTCAGGGACTTCCAGATGCACACATTATAACGATAACTAGATGGATGGAAATAAGCACAGAGGCACTCAGAACTCCTGACATTAACTCAATTTAAAGGGACAGATTTCCTTCTGATTTGTTTTTGTCTGAAAAAGCAAACCAGCACTTTTGGGAAGACAGTCAGTAAATGCAGAGGACTGAAGAAGTATTGTCTATATTGGCTTTTCTTACAATAAATAAATAAACCTGTTTTTAAAAGTCTGCTCCTGTAAATAGGCTGCATTTTAAAAAAGCAGGGCTGTGATCTGAAGAAAGAACAACTTTTCCCAGGATATACAGTAAAATACAACATCTGTCGTCTTTCAATAATCTATCACTACTCATGGGATGCCCTTGTGTATGAAAAGCTTAAATTGTTTAAACCCACAAATGGAAGAGACAGAAAGCACCACAGGCAGCACCAACTGCCATCAGCACTGATCAGCGCAGGAATTTTCTGTCAAACTGTGCAACTTGCTCAGCCATAAATCCGCTTGACTTTATTACCAACACCCCATCCTGTGCTGCTTTCAAAGAAAAAAAAACAAAAACAACAAAAAAAAAAACCAACAAAACCGATGTATCCCAAACCTACAGAGCAAGGACATGAGTGCACAATTTATTTTTTAATCTCACCATTAAAACAAACAAAAATCAGAACCAAAGAAAATGCTTCCAGACTTCTCTGTCAGCTCTATTCTAACTCACAGATCATCAGCAATACACACATCTTGCTGAGAAGGTGAAACATTCCCCGTCTTGTAATTTCATCACAACTGTCAGCCTAACACTTCTCAGGATTAAAGAATTATTTGACAAAGAACCCTGGCAGCACTGGCAACTTTAAATGAGACGTAAAAACCTGAAACAAAGTTTTCATCTGGTGCTCTTTACCTTGCTCTACAGGACCTTTACCTCAGTTTCTACTATAAAGTCACAATAATTACGGAACACGTTAGGAAAAAAAAAAAAAAAAAGGCATTTGCTAAACTCTCTGGAGCCAATACCCAATGCATCTACTTGAAGTTTCTCACATTGCTCTAATTTACAAAGCAAGCAATTGAAAATTAAGCAGAGAAACCAAGCATTTCTTCAGCAAACTATCAGGCACTCATTCTTCAAGCTGCTCGTCTTCCCTACAGTTCAGAACATCGGGGCTGTGGCTCAATTTTTAAATAGAAAAGCACTGAATATTCCCTTTACACACTCTTCCTCATACTTGTGCATGATTAACAGGAAATTTATATAGCCTGAATCACAGCACACAGGGCAATATTCTGCAAGACTGGAATCCTCATAAGACTAGGATGAGATAATATGCAACTAGAAATAATACTGTAACCCAAACTGAATTTATTTGTATTGGCAGCAAATGGAAGAAATGAAAGGAACCAGACACTAATAGAGCCATTCTCTCACTCCAGTGTCAAATTAAAATATTCTGGTTGTGTTTTTGGAGTTCAGAATACTGCAGCCTTGCCACGGCTTTGAAATTTCCAAAATCCTACGCTCCTTACATTCAACCAGCTACCTTTTGTGATCCACAGTGTTGGTCTAAAGAAGTAGAGTCAACTAAAAAGAAAACAACAACAATTAGGACTACCAAAATTCACTGAAATTTGAATCAACAACTGGGAATAGACAGTACTCAGACAGACTCTTGCTGGTGGCATTAAATCCATTTGATCAGTGTGAGCAATTTGGAGGTGTTCAAAGAGTTCAAATTGCAGCCAACTGCAGGCTGCAGTGGTGACCTACTGTAAGTTGCATCAACTGGTAACAGCTATTCCTGTCAAGCTTTGCAGTCACTGTTCTGTTACTCTGTTCTTCCTACTGTCTCACTTAATGCAGTTAGCAACAGTCAATAATCCTTGCAACTGTATCATACAGAGGTCTCCGCTGAATTAACTGCACTCACAACAATCTAAAACCAACAAATGAACAAAGCCACAAATACCACTAGCAACACACACACATACCACTTCCAGGAGCAGGGTTTGAGCAAAGTCGAGTTGCATGCATTCAGTAGTATAAAGCAGCTGGACAAAGCTGCGCCTGAGAGATTCTATTATATTGCCAGTACTGAATACCAGAAAGGAACAGTACTGTTGCTAGAATTCTGTGTATTAAAGAGAAGTTTGTCATCATCCACGCTTGTCCTGAGAACTAGTTTTGAGGTTGCAAAACTCCAATTAATTATTTTCCCTACACTCCTCACAGCACGCACTCATAAATGACTTGGTACGTCTTTCCTCACCTACTTAAAGGCTTGATGACTGAAGATTGTGTAAGAAATGTCCAACTGGGAACATTCACAGAAATTCTGCATAGCTTGAGGCAAGAGTGTATACACACAACAAAACGTCATTTTGTGTTTGCAGGATACGTTGTAAAGGAGGGCTTGCAACTGAGAGCATTTTACTAGAGCAAGATCACTGTGTATAAAGAAATATGGAAGAAGCTTAAAACTGAAGCTCACTTTTTCTCTTCCCTGTTTACTGCTGTTGAGATCATCTCTAGAGACCAGTCTTGCAAAGTAAAAAGCTGAGTGAAGAAAGCGTTCAGTACCTCAGTCTTCTCTCTCATGTTCTGTGTCACAAGGGCCCCACCTCAATTAGTAACAGAGCCACATTTCACTCTGGGGTCCCTTTGGGGTCCCTTTTCGGGTCACAGCTTCTCCCCCCAACAGGGACACCTGCTAAACAATGACCATGAGCTGCAGCACAAACCCCCCAGGAGCTGCACTGCACACCATTTACGTACAGGCTTCTCTCTAGCACCAAATGAAAGGCTGCTCGACCCTCCTGAATAAGGGCCAAGCTGCACTGATGGCTGCAAGCACCTTGGGGTCAGTGGAAGCTAACCAAACTGACAGAAGCTCCCAGAGATTCCTTCGGTCCAAAGCCTTTTGGCTCCCCCTTACCTTGATCTGATCTAGCATTAAGGCCAAAAATTACAGAAACTCCCTTGACGATTTATTCTATAGCTCACCTGCTTACAGAAAAAAAACCCGTATGTTTTGTAAGTGCCATTTAGAAGGACAAGCTGTACATAAGGCTCCTGGCCCTACACAAACTGTTTTTCTTCCTTGAAGCAGAGAGTGCCTTCATAGCACAGAGCACGGTTTTGGAAGCAATAACTACTACAAAAAACAAAACTGGGATCTGTGGTGCAAAAGCAATGTACAAAATGTGTATAAACAGATCGGAGTTGGAAAGTTGTAGGTGTTTCCTAAATGGCACAGCACAATTATCCCCCCTAAGAGAGAGAAAAACACACAGAAACACCTCTAGATTTGACACCTACAAAACTGCAAACGGATTTTGTTAAGCGATGTTATCCAACTTAAGATAAAGGGCACTGTGCATTCGTAAAGCTTAGCATGTGGCAATTCTTACATCATTTTCCAATAATTAACATCACCCTCCTGTCATTTTACCCACAGACTGCAACGTTGAACAGGTTTTCACCGACAATATCAGTTCCCCCAACACAGTATAAAGATCACAAATTCATCAACTGTCAATGCCACTACCATGTGAAATCCACATTAAAGAAAAAAAATAAATAAGGATTTAAGAAGAATAAGACTTGTTAGAACGTATATGCTGACCTCCACTGTTCAGGGCAATTACACACCAAAGTAAAACAAGGGGCCAGCAAAATCATGGCACTCCACAGTCCCACTTTAATTAAAAAACAGCAGAATGCACTGGAGTAGCATGAAATTCAGAAGCCTTTTGTCAGGCTGGAACTTGGTAGGCTGGCTGGCACCTGTTTGGAAAGATACTAAAATGTAACTCTTATGGTCCACAGAATTTGCTGTTAAACACTTTCAAGATACAAAGTGACAGCCAGCTAGATGAATAGGAGGAAGTCTGTAACCACTCAGAACTGCTAGAGTCAGGCCGGCACAGCTGGGCTTGGACTAGGCACTGAGAGGAACTTCAGACCGTGTTTATACGTGCTTTTAAGATTCACATTAATTTCCACGGGGGCACCACTTAGTGCAGGTGATTTATATTCTATTCCACGCTTAATATGCGTTGCAGGAGAGATGCTGCACTGGAACATAGATTGTTCTGATCTTAAAATCAATCTTGTTGGTACCAGCAGGTAACCCAGCAAGGTCTGTTTCCACTCTGCACGAAGGCACAATACTCAAGACTGTTCAAGTCTTTAACTGTCACGTAGATTAGCTCAACTTCTGCTCAGAAAACTTTCAGAACATGTTGCTGCTTTAACCAGTAACCTAGCTCTTAAAGCACTGCTTGGACACGTTCTAGTAGCACTCATTGCCTGCTTACCACAGAGATGCTCTCTGTGAAGGGCATCCCCAGCCTCATTTCCACTTCAAAGCAGAGAAATCATTCTCAGAGCTGTAGTACCAACAGTGCACTCAAATGACCCTTACCTGAGCTCAAGTAAAAGTCACAAGAAAAGACCCCTTTCCATCCACATTTGATACTGAAGAGCAGTCCCCTTATTTCTCATTGCCCCAATTTAGAGACTGAAAGGCTGCTATCAGGTCACCTTGGAGCTTTCTCTTCTCCAGGCTTAACAGCCCCAGCTCTCTCAGCCTGTCCTTGTAGCAGAGGCATTCTGTCCCTTGGGTCGTTTCTGTGGCCTCTGGATGTGCTTCAACAGGTTTGTTTCTCTCCTGTACTGAGGATTCCACATCTGGATGCAGAACTCCCAGTGAGGTCTCACCAGCACAGAGCAGAGGGGCAGGACCACCTCCCTTGTCCTGCTGGTCACACTTCTTTGGATGTGGCCCAGGGTACAGTTGGCCTTCAGGGCTGTGAGGGCACATTGCAGGCTCACGTTCAGCTTGCTGTGCAGCAGTACCCCCAAATCCTTTTCCACTGGGCTGTGCACAATCCTTTTGTTCCCTGGCATTTAATGATAGCAGGAGTCAGCGTGATTGTGGTGCAAAACCTTGCACTTGACTTGGCTGAACCTCACGAGGTTCACTCAGTCCTCTGCTCAAGCTGTTTGTGCCCTGAAAACAGAGTAGCTGGGTTACTCACCTTTAAAGAGGTTTTCAGGAAACAGAACGTCACAAGACATTTGTGCTTCTCCTAAGACCGCTTAAATTATGAGCAAGAAGAACAGGCATTTCAAATTACGGGCAAGAAGAACAGCCATGGTGCTATTATCTGTTGTGCAACACAAGAACATCTTCAGATGAATCTTCAGGGAATGATGAAGTCAGTTGCTAAAGACAGGATGTATTGCCATAGGCATACCTAAGAGCGATTTAGGAACACGATGAAATCCTTTTACATCTCTTCTTTCTTCCTTTCCTGTGAACTGTCTGGCTTGCAAGACTCAGCAAGTAACGAGAGCGATGTAATCAGGCTTCTTTAGTTTGCAGTGAGATTTCCCATTGGAATCAATAGAGTTTAAAGAGTCTGTCTGAAGACAATTCATAGCTTCTGGCTGCAAAGACTCCGCATGTTTGGTAGGAATAATTTGCTGGTTTTTCCAACACCCGAAGTCAAAAGTCACATCAGAGTTGCAGTTTCTCTGTTCTATCTTTTAAGTTTTCTGGGCATCTTTTAAGTTTGTGTCTGACAAATCTTTATTCATGGATTATATTGTTTGTTAGTAGG
>NW_024884919.1:6823-44339 GCF_019232065.1 Centrocercus urophasianus | reverse complement strand
GGGGGCGGAGGGCCGCGGCCTTCGGCGGGCTGAGATGGGGCTGCGGCCGGCGGCGCACGGCGTTTGCAGTTCGCTTCCCCTCTCCGTGCTGGGGATAACGAGAAGCGCCAGCCTTTGCCGGTGGACGGACACGCAGCGGGGCTTCTAGTCTTGCTGTTCGCTGCAGGTGTGAGCTTGCGTGCAGAAGCACTGCTGTCTACAGTAAGGAGTTGTTGAGCTTTTTTTTTCTTTTTTTTTCTTTTTTTTTCTTGGAAAGTAAAGAAATGAAAAGCCCTTTTGGCCTCGGTTTGAGTATTGCCATATTTCACTGAGCATTATTATACTGCTTCACCTCCCTGCCTGCCTGCCCAGAAGTCACCCAGCTGAAGGCGCTTTCACGTGGCCCCGCCCGCACGCAGTGTTGGGGGTGGATGGGAGCTCTGGAGATCATCCAGTCTGACGCCCTGCTTAAACAGGTTCCCTGCAGCAGAACGCACAGGAAAGTGTCCAAATGGGTCTTGAATATCTCCAGAGGAGATTCTGTGCACAGCCTGTTCTGCTGCTCTGTGGCTTTGAAGTTAAGGGAGTGCTCTGTCTGCACATTACTTCAGTTCTGCACTCCATGTCTTTATAGCCCTGTTCCTTTATAAGCCTTGAACCTCCGTCTGTTCAAGCCTTATGGAGGAGTTGAGAACTCATCTGGGGCCTGTTCTACACAGGCCACACACCATCCAGACAGATAGCCCAAGCAGAAATGCTGCACGTATCATGCCTTTGTCTTTTTCTTCAAGCCATCAACAGTTGCAGGCTGACAAAAAAAAATGAGACTTACACATTGGAGTATTTTGCCTTGTGGAATGTGCTTCTGAAGGTTGCATCCTTAGAGATTCTAACTTGCAAAGCATGATTCCATTCAGCCTGGAGAAGAGAAGGCTATGAGGTGACCTGATAGAGACCTTTCAGTGTCTAAAGGGGAACTACAGGATAGAAGGGGACAGGCTCTTTCTGTGGTTTGTCGTGGTAGAACAAGGGGAAATGGTTTCAAGCTCAAAAAGGGTAGATTTAGGTTAGGTATAAGGAAAAAATCTTTCCCAGTGAGGAGAATGAGGCACTGGAACAGGTTACCTAGTGTTACGATTGATGCCCCATCTATGGAGACATTCAAGGCAAGGTTGGATCAGGCTCTGCACAACCTGATCTGTTTGTGGTGTCCCTATTCATTGCAGGGGAGTTGGTGTAGATAACCTTCAGAGGTCCCTTCCAACTCTAAGGATTCTATGATTCTATTATGTGATTAGGAGAAGCAGGATACCTGTTTTCCTTTTTTTTTTTTTTTTTTGGTTTTTTAGGGAATGTCACACAGAGGCTGCTGATCTCCAGCCCTGCAGAGAACTGCTCTGTCAGGCAAGCATGTTGGTGAGGCAGATCTTTATACTGAAGAAATGTTAGCCCGTGTTGAAATGGCCCTGCCCTGTTATGGCTTTGTAGTAAATCTAACAGGACTGTTTACATTTTTATTTTTCTCTTCTGCAGTGAGTGTGTGTGCACATGAACGTATTCAGCTATAATTTGCTCAGTCAGCTGTTCTGATTTCTGACTCCAAAGTAGCTTATAACTCATAGCAATACTGTATGAATAGATTGCATGAAGTCCTAGTAAAATATTACCAAGTCTGTTTTAACATTCTCACAGTTTGTATCTTGTTAATTCGTATGCTGCTTTATTTTATTTTTTATTTCCCGTATTACACATGCCCTTTGGTTTCTGATATTAAAACTGATGGAGATACATATCACTGGGGGTTGTGTGCTTTATGCAAGTAAGAATTCAATCACAAAAATGAAGTAAACCCTGCTTTATCAAAAAAAAAACATTTTCTAAGTATACCCACTGCCATTACCCATTTCTCTGCTAAAAGGTTGTGTATTTATTGTCTGCACTGCTGCCTCTAAGACCAACTTTGAGCACACCTTCAGTGCTGCTTGTTCATTCCCTCTTGCTCATCGTTCGTGCTGAAAGCATGCCATTGTTATGGTCTCTGAATGCACTCTCGGCATACCCTTCAATCTTGCATGAAGGAAAGTGACTGTAGAATCCATTAGCAAAATTTCCGTTCTGAACCAAACAGTGGTGTCAGGTCCCACCTGTATTTTTTGCTGGTCCTTCACAAGTGGTCAGAACACACTAATACCACATAGTAGAAAATAGGCAACTTCCAACAGGAAAGATCTCAATAGAAGGGCTGCTACAGAATAAACCTGCCCCTTTTTAGTGTACTTAAGTTGATTTCTATTACCTAAAGTAGGTCACTTAGGAGAAACCTGCTGTCACAAATGAAACCAATTTATACTCATTCCCTTATCTTGTGAGGACTCAGTTTAGGACTTAGGACTTGAGGACAGGTCTTTTTGGTGTTTGAAAAAATGAGAATTGAATTGCGAGAGTGATCGGTACTTCTGAATACTACAGTTTTGTAAGCCTGCCTTTCTCAGTAGTATTTTCCTGGTTAGGAGGTCATTTATCCTGGAGAACTCATAGCCTCTCCAAAGTGAGAAACATCTCTGAGGAAATGAAGTAATGGTTCTGCTAGTAAAAGACATCAGCCAAAATGTATTATAATTTCCTGCATATGCTTTGGCCTCCTCCCCTGTCTTCATCTTTCACTTTTTCATATTTTGAGCACTGTTGGTGGCTGTCAGTATTGCAGCAGAAGTAGCACTGAACTGAAGTAGGTTATTCTTAGTCAGTTGCCCCTCAGCCCATCCTTGAAAGGACATGTTGTTATCAAAAATATTTTTCATATGCTGAGCAAATTGCAGCCTTCTCTCCAAGTCTGTGTCACTCTTGGTTGCTAATCAGTATTTCACGGCAGTACTGCATCTATATTATCTTATTGTTTTCTTCTCTGAGGTGAAGAGAGCCTCTTTGTTCCTTAAGGCTTATGTCCTCCTTTGGTGGTAGATCCTAAGATCTTAGTCTTTCCAAGAGTATATCAGCATATGGTGATATACTTGCTGAACTTGGAATATACAAATCTTATAGCTGTGGGGATATTCTGACTTTGGGTAGCTAGCAGCAAGTACTTAATACATCATGGCAAAGTTGTTTTTTGTTTGTATGCAAGTTATGGCATGGCTATTGCTCTTACTGTGCTGTATGTAGTACGTCAGAGTCTCATAAGGATACAGTGATGTATCCACAGCAGTGTGGGGTCTTCATGCCCTCATATGTCAGTATTATCAGTATGAGTTTTCAATAATAATATTGCCACAAACGTAATGTTACTTCTTGCAGTTCTCTTTTTTTTTCCGCATGAAGTTGTATCTATTGCTCAACTTAACCATGAAATGGGAAAATTGCTATTGGAAGCGCAAACAAAACACTTTTGCTTTCTGTCTGTAATCTGTCTCAGCAAAACTCGGGAAAAGCAAAGCTATTATGTGTTCAGGTGAGTAGTATGAAATGTTTCTTACCAGCATAAATTCCATCCCTTTCTATTTTGAAGTGTTCTGTGACCAGCTGAATCTGTTTGAGGTTATTTACATTCTGTAGCCATACAGAATCCTGGGTCGCGTAAACCTGCACTGTGCTGCAGAGTCCCGCTGTTATTTAGTGAGGACAAGGAGTGGAGCAGTAATTGCTTGTCCGTTTTACTTACTGGGCAGTTGAGCTAGTTTGCCATGTGCAAGTGCTTGAACATGAGCTGAAAATTAAGAGTTTTTGTTGTTCTTGTCTTTTTCTACCTTGCAAGTTTTTGTTGGTTTTTTAAACTTTGCAACTATGCTGTTGTCATTCCTGTTGCCATTCAAGTTGATGGTATGAATTCCAATTTAGATGAGAGTTTTTTTGGTTTTTTTTTTTCCTTTAATTGGAAGGCAGGGTGAGGTTATGCTTTCTTTTCAGAAAGCCACCTTCCTGCTGACTGGTTAAAAAGAGAAAAAAAAATCATTAATCTAAACAAAGATCAACTCTTAGAATTTAATCTGTTTCTTACTACTTGCTTCTTTAACTGAAGTCATTGTGTTGTTGTGGAGCTTTTCTTAAAAAGCTAGAATGGACTAGAATTAATTTTTTGTATGAAAGAAGTACAGCATCAAAACTTTGACATCATCTTTGTAATAATTAAACAAAAAAATTAGTAGAAATTTATATAGAGACAAATAAACAACTTTAAAATTATTTAATGTCTGTGGTCTCCAAGGCCAATCTGAAAAAGCTGAGAAAATAGTTATTTTTGGATAATCATCCAAATAGGATGGATCAAGTTAAACAGATTGAACGAAATATTTTATAGAAGTAGCATCAAGTTTCTGTTGTATGACATCCAATTATTACTGCATAATATTTTATGAGAGATTAGGTATCTTTGCTAGTGTCAGGTTCTACAAGTCTTCCCTGAGATACACTTAGTCCATGTCAGTGCTGGTTGTCACTGAGGACAATTTCATTACATCACTTAATGTTAAGTCTTACGAGCTAAGGTTGTTGTTCAGCTCTTTATTGTGCTGGCTCCTGCTAGGCTCTTGCACTGGAAAGCCAGATTCCATAGCAGCAGTTGGAGGGCTATTAGCATTCAGAGCACCATGAATTTGTTTGTGTGCTGTTGTGGTTGCACTTGAGGAAATGTAAACTGCCAGCTTGCAGTTCTGTATATTCTGTTGGAAAATGTTACAAGCGGACTTGAGATCAGAAAATTCTTTTCTCCTTCAGTCAGACAATTTTCAAATAGTTTATTTCAGTAGTGTTCTCTTTGGGACCATTGTTGGGTCTTTGTTTTGTTTTGTTTTTTGCATACTCACCCGGGCAATTAAAGCCAGGCTGTGAAGGCATCTATGTGTCTCACTGCCACGGTGAGCATTTCTGAAAAATTGCTTAGAAATCAATAGGATGCAGCTATTGTTAGCATGCTGGTCTGTTCTGACAGAGCTGTTTTATGACTGTGGACCAGTTCCTCGCCAGTTATTTCTGCAGGTGCATGGAGCAAACAACCCAGGAATGACAATGTGACGTAGTTAAGGTTAGTACAGAGATGGTGATGCTTAAGGAGAGACAGTGTAAGAGCTGAAAATAGCAGTATTCTCCCTCAGATGCAACTGTGAAAAATGAATGTCCCAGAATGAGGAATTGTAAGAGAGAGAAACTTCAAGACTGATGATGAGAAAAAAGTGCACAGTTTGGGAATGTCGAGCTGGGGAGGCATCGCCGCATGCCAGGAATTTAGGCTCGGAAGATTTCCACAGCAGCATAGCATATAGCTTAACAAAAGCTGTATCATTGTGTAACAAGGTATACAGCACCATGCTGTAGCTCTTTGTGTAGTTTGTTGTTTCTGTGTAAGACCTTTCCACAGATATCTGGTCTTTTGTTCATTAGTATATATGAAATCTGTGTCAATATTGACCTACTTTAGACATGGCTCTTCATGAGTCTGTGGTATTCTGTGTTTAGAAAAACCTCTTTCCAAATGTGAATTGGCACTTCAGTAGCTAGACTGTGACAGTTGTGTGTGAGAAGCTGCATGTGTCACAGCTCAGGCTGAGGCACACGTTAAGCAAATGTAGCTTATCGTTTCACCTTATATATGCTTCATTATTTCATTTTGTTTTCCACAGTGGAAGTCCAAAAATAAAGGAACAATGAAAGGAATCTACCCTTCATTCTCAGTGTTTTCTCTGCTCTTATGGTACTTAATTATATCACTTACCCCTTTTATAGTAATGTTAGAATATACTGTTTTCCTTGCCTTACTGCTGCAGAGGTAGTTCCCACAACTAAGCTCCACGATTCATACAAGAATGGATCTGTGGAGCAAAACCAGTCATCTTACAGAGAAGATGACATCTTATGTTAGTGTAGACTGGCATGTTGAAATTTTGTCAGGATTGCATATTAGAATTGTGCACTAAAATCCCCATAACTTGAAAAATTCTCTTTCATTTTTGCACATAATTCAGAGCTAGGTAATGTCTTTTGTAGCAGTATTTGTTAGACAGCAAGGTTCAAATTTGACAGTGACATATGAGCTGTGAACTAGTGTGATACTCTAATGAAAGTTTGCAGGCTTAAGGCACCCACACAGGAATAGAAAGTGAAGTAAATGATGCCAGTCTTCCCTGACCTCGTAAACTGATGCTGAGATTTTACGTCAGTTCTGAATGGGAATACTCCAACTATGTAAGGACACAGCTTAAATACAACATTTTTTTGTTATTTTTACCAGACTTAGCTTCATTCTTCTGATTTCATAGTATTCACAGCTGCAGTTCATTTCACTTCCTGGTTGCAGCAGGAGTGATTTAGAAGTATGTTGCAGACTGTTTTATGTTGCTTGTTTCTTGAGCTGTAGGTAATGAATGTTAGTGCTGGCAAGTCATTCTGTTTTGCATATGCAAAATAAATTTAAAACAAACAAGTCTGACAAGGGAAGACTGAAAATACCCTTTTGTTTTCAAGCTTTCCTCACGTTTCTCTCTGAAAGGTAAGGCATAGAAGAGATAGATAAAATACAGAATTCATCAGATGTTTTATGTGTATACAGTTGGACATTTAATACTGCAGTACATTGTCTTACCTTAGCAGCAGTCATGTGTTACACAATAGCAAAAATTCTTGATAATGTAGAACCATACTTTTTATAAACAAGATTGTGGTTAGAATATGTCAAATGCGGTAGGATGTCCTGTCTTTAATGTATTTTTTAAAGGTTTACAGGTAAGGTATTTGATTGATGTTTCAAAAAAAGTCTTTAGATTGCAACGCAGTCATTAAGACTTGCTTACTGATGTACAAAACAAATGTTTTGTAGTCCTTTGCAGCAAGCTCTATTAGGTAAAATGCATGTTTTATCTTTTTTTTTAACTGTTTTTTCCCAGCAGTTGGTTTTTTATTCAAGAATTTGTGTGTAAACAGATACATGCATATGTATTACTTGTAACTGTTTAATAATATACGTGTGTATGCGTATGTGTATCTCTAGATATTCAGTATACATATATATTTCTTTTTGCATTTTAGAGCTGTGATGGACAGTCACCAGGCAGAAGTTCAGAGTTTGAAGCTAGATAATGATTCAGTTATAGAAGGAATAAGTGACCAGGTACTGGTGGCAGTTGTGCTCAGTTTCACTTTCATTGCTGCTCTGATATATACGCTTTTCAGGTGAGAATATGTTGATAGGAATTGATCAACATGCTTGGGTTTGTCAAATTCTAACTTTCTCAACAAATTGAAAAATATACAACACTTATCTTGTGACATAAAGGAAATGATTATTTGATCATTTACTCTGCTTAACCAGTTGCTCGGTCAAGTTCATAATTTAATTCAAAGTTAGAGTTAAATGATGAATTTCTCAAAACTCAAGTCTAATATTTCTATATGTTCATCATTCTTTATTACTGAAAATAAATTCACAAACTGGTTGGTGTGTTGTATTTCATTACTAAGTAGAGATTTATTAATAATGACTCCACAATTAAGGCTGAATATTATCCTTCAATGCACATTCTAGTTGAATTCTCATAAATAAGTAGGCTGATTTATTTATTTATGAGAATATTTGGAAAACAATGGATTTTAATAGACTTTCTGTGAAAGAAAAGGCTAAGTCCAGAATGAAAGAACTTTAAAGGTCAAGTAATCAAACCTTACTTGTAGTTCCAGAGTTTTTCCTAACAACCTAACAAACATTTTAGCCTGTGTGTTTTTGGGAAGATAAATCTGAGCTTCAGACTGGCGTTTTACTGATTTTAGTCTGTTTTTTAATGCATGTCTGTAGAGTTATGAATACAAAGGCAATTTTAACGTTTTAGAGAACCGAATGTTAGTGATGAATTGGCATTAGGAAACTTACTGAGGAGGACCTGTCTGTATGAGAAGTACTGGTAAGGTAGGGTGTGTTTGAGAGCGTGCCATGAAAGACACCAGGAGCTGAAAAGCTTAGGTAAAATGCAGGGCAGTGCTGCGGTTCACAAGCAGGAACTTTAGAGAAATTAACACACATCCATGTGCTTTTCCTGCTGAGGCTGTTTCAGATATTTAAATGACACAACAGTGCTTCTCTTCCCTCAGGAGTCCTCCCTCTCTTGTGCTTTTGTTATCTCTTATGTTATTCTTAGCACATGTGACTTGAATTCGAAGTTTTCCATTAAGGTTTAAAAACAAAATGTTTACTATTTATAATGGAAGGTAAGTTAAGACAGAAAAAAAAAAAAAGTGAGCAAAATAAGGTTGGTCAGCATTGGGCAAGGGCAATGGAAGTTTACTTAGGATTAGTATTCAGGAAGATGATACACTGGTGATGGAGGGCTGTGCAGGAAGCAGGGGGAGGATTTGGTACTTTCTACCTGAATCAGATTTTCTGTGGATCCTGGTACATGCCCTGCTGGTTTGTTTTCTAGAATGGTGAACAAATTCGAGCAAAAAGTTCCCGTATTTTAAAAGTATACAAATCAGTTTATTTCTGCATGATAAAACTGGCTGCTGTAGGTCTTGTCAGCATCATCTTAGATATACGCTTTGCCTTCTGTAGCCTCTGAATGTTGTCTGTATTAAGCAGTGTTTTTCTCTGAAATTCTTTGTGTTGTCTCCATCAAAATCTGTGCGTTATAAAATCCCAACAGTACATGAAGTACGATAATATTTGTCAGTGGAGGAGAGACAGGAGACAGAAGGATTTTCTTATTTGTCCCTGATTATCTTTCTGTTTCCTATTCCATGTTTGTTGCCCCCATTGTCTTTGCTACCAATGTTAAGTTGGGTAGAAATAGGTCCTGAGCACGAATATGTGAAGGAAGCATCTGGAGATCTGAAGGAAGCTTAGGAGAGTGAATACAGTTGCAGGAAGTAAATAAAAAAATACTAGAGAAGGGAAAGCAGGCAGCATGGAATCGTAAAACCACAGAATATTTTGGATTTGAAGGGACCTTAAAGACGACCCAGTTCCAGCCCCTGCCATGGGCAGGGCTGCCTCCTACCAGCTCTTCCTGGCCTTGAACACTTCCAGGGATGGGGCACCACAGCTTCTCTGGACAGCTGTGCCAGGGCCTCACCACCCTCTGAGTGAAGAAATTCCACCCAACATTCATCTAAAATCTTCCCACTTTCACTTTAAAGCAGTTACACCTTTGTCCTGTCACTACATGCCCTTGCAAAAAGGGCTTGTTCCAGTAAATCTAGGGGGAGGCAAAAGTTGAATATGGAAAGAATTTTTAGGGGGTATTGCTACTCTCCTTCTTTACAGTGGAAAATTCAAGGAAGGATGACATTGGGGCAGGAGCTGAAAGTCTCTTTGCTTTTGGTTTTGAAACTTAATTACTGACATATATACCAATTTGCAGATGTTTGGGTCTGTTTCTGTAATGAACTTTTGTTGACCCTGTATGTTTTAGAGTTGTTCATTTAGATGAAATGCAGCCAGATTTTTACAGAAACATCTTTTAAATATGTCATCTTTTAAATATGTGGAGATCATCACAAATGAGTACTAAAGGTTTGATATAAAATGCGGTTAGTACTTTCAGCAGAAATGAAGTCTTTATCCTTGGAGGAAAAAACAGCAGTAATGACAAACAAACAATAATGGTGCCAGTCTGAACATATCCTGTCCCTCACTGCCCCTGTGTGACAGCTCGCACTGAACAAATGGGCAGCCTTCCTCCTGGTAGTGATAGTTTTGTGGGGCCCTTTGTAAGACATGGTGAAATCTTGCCACGTTATGAGATTTCTTTCCTCAAGTTATGGGGTCTAAAACTCAGAAGCAAGAAAAGTTGTTTACTTCTAACCTTATTTCTTTCTGACTTGTATTTAGCTAGGCAAATGTCTGTAGTTACATAGCACTACACTGTGTCTTATTCCAATTTTCAGTATTCCAATAATCCAGTATTACTTTTCAGAAAGGGTGGTCAGGCACTGGAACGGACTGCCCAGGGAGGTGGTGGAGTCACCGAGCCTGGGGGTGTTCAAGGAAAGGCTGGATGTTGTGTTGAGGGACATGGTTTAGTAGGAGCTATTGGGAATAGGTGAACGGTTGGACTGGATGATCTTTTAGGTCTTTTCCAACCTTGGTGATCCTATGATTCTATGATTCTATGAATTTATTTTCTCACACTAACAGCACAACAGAAGCTATGATTCCGATGTGTCATGAACACTGCCTGTCCCCTTCTGACATTGTGCAGTGTTGTGCCACTGAAGCATCTGATGCATAAGCAACAGATGCTCTACCTCTGTGCCTCTACGGTCACACACATTGAAGATAGTATGTAATACCAGACTGAAGTCATGTATGTAAGTTATTTGTGCCAAGATGAAATGCAAGATATGCCCTGTTAATTACAGTTTGTCTGTTTTAGATAACACTGGTAACAAATTGGCAATTAGTTGTTTATGAGGGAATCGAGGTGAACTGGCTTGTAATTCACACTATTCAGTTACATGTGGTTTGCTTTGAATTTCAATGTGTATCAAACTTTTGACAAAACAAAGGTGCAATACATGCCAATTTGTAGAGTCCAAACAGGAAAATACTGATAAACATGTAACTTGAATTACAGACAACTTCCACAAGGTCAGACTTTTGAAGTGTAAGCATTTCGTATAGTTTTCATTTTTCACTCACTTTTCTGCTAAATAAATGCAATTTTTGCAAATAATCACAGTTATTGTTAGCCTGAAAATACAGTTTTATTTCTATTCCTCTTTGAAGAAAGAATAAAGGAGAAAATGTCATAGCAGTAATGCAGTGCTGTAATTTCTTTCATCAAACGAAGGAAATATTGCAGATGGGCCTAGAGCCACTGAGGAATTTGCATAAACAGATTCAGAAAAAGTTGTGAAAATTCAACCAGTGTAACCTTCAGCTCTGATACAGGGTCAGGCTGCCTAGGTCACTCCTGGAATCAGTATAACACATTCTTCAATTTAACTTTTAGCAAGACATAGCTCACAGTACCCTGAGGTAATCTTGTCTGATTTGGTACACTTTGTAGTTTGAAATGGTTTACCACCAACCTTTAGGTAACGGTGGAAAATAATTACTCATACCTGTTAGATTGAAAGATTTATCTTGCCTCCTCTCCATAAACAGTCTCCCATACAAGGTCCCATTTCTTCTGCTTTTCTCTAACATTTTACAAACGTCAACATTATCGATCTTATCATTCTCTTCTGACCTTCCTCTAACTTTCCTACATCTTTTTATGCATTTTGCTCAAAATGGAAGACACAACCCATCTGAGACCTCTACAGTGTTGAGAAGTTAAATCCATGTGGATGAATAAAACAATGTTGTTGACTCATATTTTTTGTAACTCAACACGTCTTAATGTTGTCAGTACCATGTCTAATTCCAATCCCATTCCTGTTGTGCTTTTGAATTTTAATATATCCAGCCTCCTTTCTTCAGTGAGTGTCTTCCCTCACATTCCTCTTTATTTTGATGTTTCTAACCTGTAGTCTTCTTGCCAGTAGAGTCTGCAGAGATTTCTTTTTATAGCCAATCTGCTGATAGTTACGTAAAGTCAACATTCTAAAGCAAATTTGCCTACCCTTCTTATGTAAATGTGGATTCATCTTTTGTGTAGCAGATAAACCTGAAGTAGTTCAGGTTTTTCAGTCCATGATAAATTATGTAGTAAGTGGGGGGAAGGAATTTACAAGTAATCCAGCAGTACAAAAATGAGAAATCAAGACAGTTTTTCTGCATGATGAATATTAAATCTTTCAAGCAGCTTTATTTTATTTTATTTTATTTTATTTTATTTTATTTTATTTTATTTTATTTTTTGGCAGGCTGATGGAATAATTTTTCAGATCAAAATTGAGTTTTAATGTGGGTTATTAATTGATTATGGAAACTTAGAAAAATTTTGCTGCTGTACAGCTTGCTGGCCAGAGTTACTTTAGAATCTACAGTAATTGTCCTTTTTCTTTAATTATTTGTGTACTTCCTTTAAAATGCCTTCTTGCAGGAAATAATTGTTTTTTCTCTTTTGTTCAAGTCGTTTTTTTCAGTCAGTTATTTTTCAGTGTTGGTTCACAGTGTTTGTATTTCTTACTGCTTATATTTCCTTTCACAGAAATGAACACCAGAACATACATCCAGAAAATCAAGAGCTAGTACGAGCTCTTCGTCAGCAGCTTCAAACAGAACAGGTGCTTTGCTGAGCGTTGGAATCATTCTCAGTCTGGTTTGGGGTAGGCTTCTCTCCAAGGTTCTGGAAAAAGCTAGTCTTGGGAATCTTTGAATCTGATTTACTGTACAGAGGCAACCTTAAAATTGATCAAACAATGAGATGATGTGGGGTTTTTTTTTATGGGTACGTCAAGTCATTACAAGATGTAACGGGTTCTAATTTCAAGACAGCTTTTGCCACAAGGTGGAGTATGTTAGGTTATGTTGTGTGGTTCCTGCAGTGCTCCTGGGAATTTGGTGGTGAAGAAAAGGAAATCTGGAGAACAACTTGCTGCCATAGGACAATGTTCAGATGATTAAAAGGACAAGTTGTGTAGCAGAACAATGGTACATCAGCCAGAGCAGTCAGAGCAAGGCAACAGGGTTTGCACACAATTCTGGCATGCAGATGAGAGGCTAACGTGTAGCCACATTATTAGCAGTTGCTGAGGCCCAAACCTAGAATGAGAGAAGCCATACTTATCAGAGAATGTTCAGGAGAGTCTTCAATCATTTGTGAAATAATGACAGATTTTTTTTACAAGAGTACATTTTTAAGTAGAGGAAGCACACAACAAATTGGGAAGGAAAAAACAGGTCGTAGCAGTGATGTACACAAGCTGGTGTCAGTGTTTGAGAACCCTAAATTGTGCAGTTGGTAAGCAGTGCAGTTCAAGTGCCTGATTTGGGACAAAGCTAATTAGAAAAATAGGTGGACCTGAGTTGATATCAGTGCTTCAGCATGCCTTGCCTTATGTATTCTACTTAGTGTGGAGGACCTGAAGGCTTCTACCTTTCTGATCTTTAACTGGATTGAAGCTCTTACATATGTAACAGGTGAAGGGTAAAGTAATGTGCTTGTCACCAGAAGAACATGCTTAGTGAAACAGTTTTTGCATTTAAATGTATTTGATTTTTTTTAATTTAAATTTAGTTAGGTTTTATTTGGTTTTGCATATTTGAATATTCAACTTACAGGGTTTTTTGTTTGTTTGTTTTGTTGTTGTTTTTTTTTTAATTTAAGTTCAGTGGAATTATTATGTAATAAATAGTATCTCTGGCATTTCCTATTTCTCTTCTGTCCCAGCAGGATGCTTCTAATGGTGACAGACATCGCTTCTATACAGACATGTCTTGTCCAGTCTGTTTGCAACAAGCAACGTTTCCCATAGAAACAAACTGTGGGCATCTCTTCTGTGGTAAGTTGGAAAACCTCCGACTCCCAAAGGTAAAACTAGAACAGAAGCAGAATCTCCTGGCAGTCGTACTGTCACCCCAATGGAAAGCTGTGCTGGATTTTAACTGCTTATCTTCACATCTGTGTTAAAAATAATTTTAATGTAATTTGTTCATAAAATGCATTTTAAGAACTAGTTGCTTCCAGAATGTGCTAGATTTTTTTCTATGCTATCGAAATTAAAAATGCATTTAAAAGCATTGTGGACAAAGAGTATCGTTTATTTCCTGCTACTGAAAAACAGCAGGGATTGAAATACACTTGGAAAGGTACCATTTTAAAAACTAGCTTAGAAAAAATAAAAAAAAATCTTATTGGTCTTATCATCACAGAGTATTTTGTTTGTTTGTTTTGTAGAAGTCCTGTAGAATTACCATTAGCTTAAAATGCTTAAAATATTCGCCTGTCTTTGATGCCCAGTTGTTTGAATTGAGAAATGCACATATAAAAGCTCTATTTTGCTTCCTCTCCCTCAGTTCTCCCAATAGAATTATTTCACTGCAGTTGTCTAGTTTTACAGTGTATATAATGCTTGGTTGTAGGAAAAAAAATCACATATAAGGAAAAGAGTAAAAGAAAACAGATTTTCATATATTTTTTTCACCCATTAAAGCTCTGATATTAAAGCCAGGTTTTCAGGATGAATTTCTCGTGTCTTGATATTTTTATCATTTCTAACTTTTCAATTCTTAACAGTTTTAATTATTTGTTTTCTGAATTAATAGTTTAGGCATTTTCTGTTTTTTCAGAAAACAATATCTTAAAATTTATGATGATTCAGAACCTGTTCAGGATTTTTCTGATTAACAGTGGTGAATTTGAATGCATCTGTTCTTGGTATCTTCACTGAACAGTCTATTGAAAATCACACATCTCTGTTGTTTTGCTGATGCTTAACGTATCATTTCATGCACTTATGTTTTAACTCATAAGTGTCAATATCTGTAATTTATGTGTGTCAGGTTCCTGCATCATTGCATACTGGAGATATGGATCATGGCTTGGTGCCATCCGTTGTCCAATCTGCAGACAAACGGTAATGTTTTAAGTAATCCTGGGCCTTATGGTTTAGCAACCTAGTGCAACTTACCTAGTGCAGTACTTATATTTGAGCTGCCTTATTAAGACTGACAGAAGAAGGAATCTGAAGCTGAAAGTACATGGATATGTAAATGTCTATGGTGGGCATTGTTTTTTAAATGTTTTGCTTTGCCAATAAGAAGTGTGAGAAAAAGTACAAACTAAGAAAAACTCAGGTTTAAGTGAACAGCACTGCTTATCCAGACATTTTTCTGTAAAGGAGTATAGAAAAAACAGAACAATATAAGATCTTAGCTATGATTCTTCTCTGCTTTGTGTTTGGGATGTTAAACAACTTGTTAAACCAGAACTTGTATCTTAGAGACCTAGCTGGTCTGGAAGACTTCCATAGACTTAAAATACTACTGGTTTCTAATAAGTGTCCTCTTCCTTCCTGTTATCTCTGCCAAACAAAACACACACAAAACTGTCAATTTCTTACTTTGGTCCTACTTTTAGTTTTTATTAATTTTAACTTTGCAGAGGAAGCACATTAACTTACTCCTTGCACAGTTTGCTTATGTTGTTAGTTTGAAATATGTCCTTGCAATTCACTAACACTCAATATTTGAGTATCATTCTGTTTTAACAAATGTACCTTTGTGTTTTAACAATGGAAACACTACAGAGTTACATAATCCATTAGAAGTTACTAGCATGCTTTGTGGCACTGCCCATGCTTTATATCCTGTTTTGTTTTGGTGTCTTAGCAGGACCACAAGAAAGCAGATAAAAGAAAGAGAAGTAGATATTCCTAGAGAATTAATGAGTTTTGAGTGTAGCCTGTGAGGAGAGACAGAGAAGGTACAGAAGATGGAAAAGCTGAAATTAAGATATTTTGAAGAGTTTCTTTTCTTTAATGTCTCCTTGTAGATAGATATTCCTCTGTCATCCTCTGAGTAATAAATACACTGGATGGGATTGCTTTCATGATTATGCATTCATTCTTATCCCTCTTGCAAGGTAGAAGTGAAGCATCACTAAAATGAGGAGCGGAGGTGTATATACATGAACAACATGAGTCACACAGAAGGATTATAGCAGGGCTGGAACTGGAATGTAGCTCTGCTTATGCTGTTATTTTCCAAGTGTGACTGCTGCATTTAAAATCTCCTACAAGACCATACCTTGCATTACACTCTCAAAAGCTGCTAGGAGTTCAGTCTCTTGAAACACATGATTTAATATAACATCAGAACACTTGAAGAAACATTATTTTTAAAACTTATTTATCTTGACACGAAATGTAATGAAATGAATAAATGTTGCTCAACAACCAAGTAATGGTTTCATGCCTGGGAGAAAGGAGAAGACCTTCCTTCTGAACATTACTTTTTTCCCCCTTTTGATTTAACACAGAGCTGGGAATTATTAGCTGTTGGAGCCGTAAACTGGTTTTCAAAACTTCTAATGGTCGGTAGAGAGAACTTATGAAGATCATTTTAAGTATAAAGATTTTCTGTTTGCTATGATAAGCTACATTTTTATAGCTGAACATGTTTTCAAATACAAGACTTACTTCTTCAGAAGCTCCTAAACAGAAAAGTATGAGAGACATGAACACATATTCACGTATTTTTGTTTGCATGATAGTTTGTCCAAGAACATAAGTGAATTCTCTGTGCTTACAAGAGATATGAAGGCTGTTGTCTTTTTACTACTGTCTTTTATTATTCACCTTGTTTTTGGTACAGTTGTCCACAGGGAGAAATACAAAGTTTTGCTCGTTTGTGGAAATGCAAAGTGATTCTAAAGGTGACAAAGAATGGCCTTAGCGGATGCTCTACTTGATTTTTGAGTTAAAGAAATGAAACTAGGTTAATTTGTGGAATTAACTTTATTCTCTGAATCATCTATCCAACTTCTGCTACAGTAAAGTACTCTTAGATGGAAGGTTCTTATGCACATTTTTAAGGGTCTTTTAAAAATGCATCAATATTCTTTGAAGAGATATAGGCAAATAGCTTGTTAAAATATGAAAGTTGTATCCGTGTAAATATTAGTACTCTTCATTTTAGTTTGGTAGTAAGTAGTTTGCACAAAGTTTGTTCTGTGTAATTAACTGAAGATGTACTGTAATATAGTGTAATTCTCAATATCTGCATTTAAGAGATGGTTGAACATGTACCAAAATCTTCCTGCTGTGCCTAGGTGACATTGTTTTTACCACTCTTCGGTGAAGATCAGCAGGGTGCAACTCAAGTATTACAAGATGTTAATGATTACAATCGGAGATTCTCGGGACAACCCAGATCTGTAAGTTTGGGGTAAATTTGGGTGGAGGTCAGTAATTTCAGGGGATGATTAACAGCATTTGGATAACTTTTTTTCCCCACTGTATTTTCTATATCCGATATATACAGACTACACAGGTTTTTCTTAGGACAGGCATATCCAACCTGCAGGTCACTTAGGATGCTGGGCAGCTAGTAATGCATCCTCACAAGATCATAGAATTTTGATATTTATTATGTGATTGTAGGCAGTGTTTTTCATAAGTTTGTTGTGCATAGCTTGAGTGTGGACTGCAGAAGTGACAATGGAATGCTGTGCAGGGCTGGACACAGGGCAGTGCTAACTCTGCCTCCTCTGCACACCCTACATACTCAGCCAAATTAAAACCCACATGTATTCTACATTACATGTGGTTGTGCAGCCTAGGGAGAAAAAAGCAGTAATTGCTGATGATATTATTGCAACCTACCAACACATATGCCTGTGAAGACACACATTTCTTGTTATTAAGCTGACATATAAGTTGTCTTGTTTAATTATTGAGCTTGGGCTTGTGTTATTTCATAAAATAAATTGGTATGTTAACACTTTCACTGCGGAAGAGATATCCAGAATACTCATGCAGTACTGACAAATCCTGTAATTTTTAACATCTCAAAAAACTCACAAGAAGTCTGTAATATCTTGTGATTTTTTTTAAATTAGTTTTGCAACTTGTATTTAATTAGCGTTTCTGCCGTTCTGACCACGTGGGGGCAATGTACAAGTAATAATCACCTTGTGTCAGTTTGCTAATCCAAGCATGTTGAAGGGTGGTTTAAAGAGAACACTCATTATACCTGCATTTATTCATATATATATATATTCATATATATATTTATTTGTAGATTAATGGAATCATGCATTTAGCAGCCACCTTTTTTTTTTTTTTTGCATGAAAGTAACACAATAAGTTAAATGTTTTATGATAAAGTCTAAAATACAAATAAAAGGAAAGTACAAAAGAAAAAAAAAGTATGTATTTCAAAATATTATAATTAATGTATATTAAAACATTGTTATATACATGCAGTATATTTCATATGTGGCCCAAGACAATTCCTCTTCATTCAGAGTGGCGCACGAAAGTCAAAAGGCTGGACATTCATGCCTTAGGAAATCCATGCTGATATGGTTAATAGAGTTACAGAGCCATAAAATAGTTTGGACTGGGAGGGACCTTAAAGTCTGTCCAGTTCCAGTCTCCCTGATTTGGGACATGCACCAGATCAGGCTGCCCGGGGCTCCGTCCTACCTGGCCTTGAATGCCTCCAGGGATGGAGTGATTAAGTTAGATAAGTTAAATTAAGATGGCTTGAAATATACTTACTTGTAATATCTTTGTGGAAATTTCTATTTCTGTTGTGAACAAGAATTACTAATAAGCCTTGGATTCCCTTTTCCTATGTTAACCTGTTTCTTGAAATGTAAGTCCTTACTCTGAAAGGATTTAATAACCAGTAAAAATGCTTAATGAAATAAATGAGCTCCCTCATTATTATAATCATGCTCCCTTGATTAATCTCTTTAAATTGATCAGAAGAATCGGAAGTTCTACTGTGCCTTTCTTCAGATTTCAAGCTGTATGCAGTTTTGATTTTTATTTTTTTCCCCGCTAGGCTATATTACAGTGTGTATTTAGACCTCTGAGTGAAGGAAGCAGGATTTTTTTTTAATAAATAGCTAAGAGACATAGTTGCAGTTCTGTGAACTTGAGAAACTCAACCTTTGACTTGAGAAAGTCAGCTTGTCTTCTCTGTGCATGTCTTGACTCGTGAAATGAAACGCATGTATGTGGGTGCCAATAACTTTGATATACTGCTTGTCTTCAGCTGTTCATTGGATTTGGATGTACGTATGTGATGGTCTTCCAACCTTTTGGCTTGTCTGGGCTGCACTGAGTAAAGATAAATTGTCTTGGGCAGCATATACATAAGTTACTCTGAAAGTAATTGTTCCTATTTACTTCCATGGAAACTGCAGTAGATACAAAGAGCACAGTAACATTATTTGATAGAGCGTGTTCTCAGCTATGAAACACTATTTTTCAACACAGTCACCACCATTAGCTGTGCATTTCCGCCAGCAGTGAACAAGAGGCTGCGTACCGTGCTCAGAACAATCTGCACCGGCTGAGGTGACCCACTGCTGCTGTCACCACTGCTGAAATGCACCACTTGCTGCCTCAGTGTGCTTACATCCACTGTTTGGTCTCCATAATCCTTCACAAGTGTTGGTGAATGTCAGTGGGTGTCATTTTTTCTGCATGGAGGAATTCAGCGACACAGCTTTGCTTCATATGCGCTGCATGTCAGAGTGCCCTTCTGCTGCCCTCTGTCACACAGCAACAGTATGTTGGAGCGTTGGGAAGGTTCACCCTCTGCTGCCATAATGTCAGTGTCTGCCTCTGACGTCATGGGTCAATATAATAAAAAGGAGGCATTACTTTTGGTGCAGCTGTTGGAATAATGAAACATTGCTAACGAAAAAATTACAGTCCAAAGAGGCAAATGATTTCTGGTTTGTGTTCTAAAGCATTTGATCCAGAATAGATAGAAACTAATTTTCAGGCTCCAGCAGACTTCTCTGGGAGCTGTATGTCTACCAGTCAATAAACTGTCCTGGATTATCCCAGAAGTCTGCATTGAGACCCTAGCCTGGGTTAGATATTTTGTTTTCTAATTATACGTGATGTGTTGCCTTAACCACATGTAACATCCCTTTCTTAAGTGCTTTTTCAGTGTTTTGATATCATTTGATATCCATTTGATATCATAGCTCTGTATACAGTAGAAATTGATTCAGTGCGAAAAATACCTATTTTCTCTTGTGCAGTCTTTCACTTAAGATGATAGAACTATAGTATGGAAGGATCCAGGGATGGATTAATTTAAAGGTTCTTTAGTTTATGTGAAAGTTTGATCCTCTGTTAGCTTTTGAGAATCACTGTGTATCATGAGGAAAGATGTGTCATGTTTCTTTCTGAAGAAATACAATCTCTTTTACCTTAACTAGTTTTTTTTCCCCCTAGGAATCCGTAGTTTTCTTCTCTTCTCATAAAAACTTCAGTAACAGTTTGCTATTTGTTGTCTCTGTGTAGTTTGTTTTCATCCACTGCTTTCCCTTCTTAATAGATAATGTACTTAGTGACAAATGAAATGCATGTTTTACTCTGAGCAATATAGCTTAAGGCTGTTGCTTGAAAACATAAGTGTTCTAACAGTGACATATAACACAGCAAAGTTAAGTCTAGAGCATTTGGTCATTTTTCTTGCAAATGAACAGATACCTAAGCTGTAATGCAGTAATAGAAACTTCACACTGAAACTCTTGGCTTGTTTCTTCATAGATTATGGAAAGAATTATGGATCTGCCCACTCTGCTGCGGCATGCATTCAGGGAGATGTTTTCTGTTGGAGGCCTCTTCTGGATGTTTCGCATCAGAATATTCCTCTGTTTGTTTGGAGCCTTTCTCTACTTGGCGTCACCTCTGGATTTTCTTCCTGAAGCTCTTTTTGGAATTCTGGGGTTCTTGGATGATTTCTTCGTCATTTTCCTTCTGCTGATATATATTTCCATCATGTACCGAGAAGTGGTGACCCAGCGTCTGAATAGATGAAATGGCTGAAGGTCAGCTAGACACAGGAATGGAATGTTTCAAAAAGAGAACCATGAGTATGGAATAGCAAGGTGCCTGTGTACAGTTTCAGTAGTTATAATTCCATAGCTTCTAACTGATCATCTTATACAAATATGAAAGGTTAGTGTGTGGTGATGCTTAACTGGAATCTTTAACTTTTGTATTACGTATGCTTCATAATGATGAGGTCAGTTTTATAATGTAATGAACTGCCTTCATCTGCTTATACCTGAGGTACAATTGTATGTGATCAAAGCAGAAAACACCTCATTTGAAGTGACTTGTGAAAAAAGGGGTTCTAGCAAAGGACTTAAAGGAAAACGAATATGTTCGGTACTCTAGACATGCATAAAGAAATTGAAAACTTCTTTGCAGGACAATTATCAATATGTTTAATGTCTCACTGTTGTGGGCTTTTAAATAAAAGTAGCTTTGTGTATCTCTGTGGAAGAAATCCAGTGACCACAGTACCAGTACCACCCTGCAGTTTGTCCACTTGCTTCACAGAAACAAGGGGAACACCTCAGTATTGCTTGAGCTGCACTGTGTACAGTTGCATGCAATTCATACAGTTTTATTTTTATATTTTGTAACAAAGCACTTGCCATATGATCTACAAGGAGAAACCTATGTTATACACGCCGGACTGCCTAGTGCTCTGTTTTTTGATGGGAGCATGTTTTTCTTTTCTTCTGAAACTTGTTTATTTAGTCAGTATGTATCTTGAAAGTGTTTTTTTTCTAATGCAGCTTTGGGTCAGTGCAGTGTATCTTCATTGGACATTTGCATGCCTTAGGCTGCATTAAGCATTTAGGCAGTAGAAAGAACCCTCAGATTTTAGGCAGTGATTATAGAAGTCACAACTGGATGTTTACACTACAGAACTTTACCAGATTGTACATTTTCAACACGAATATTAATCAACTTAGACATGAGGCATTTAATTTTCCCTTGGGGTTTTCTTGTTTGATTGACTGATTTTGATGTGGGTAGAGGGCATTTTGAATTAACTTGAAAAAGATCTTTGAGTAGGGACCACAAAAAAAAAAAGTCCTGAAAATGTTTTCAAAATGACTGGGCTATTGATGATCCCATCCCTAAAAGTTTGTGGGGGTTTTTTTGGTTGTTTTTTTTAGGGGGCTGGTAGAGAGGTGTTGTTTTGGTGGTTGTGATTTTTAACTTCAATTTTTTGGGGGGGGAACGGGGTGTTCTGTTTTTTGGTTGGTTTTGCTTTTTTATTTTCTGTTGAATTTCAGTATAGGCTATCAGAGCTACAGAATTCATTTGAAAATATTTTCATTTTATGAAAGGGAATGTCACTAGAAAGCTCAAAAATATTGTGTATCTGTGTAAATTTTAGTTAGAAAACTTAGGACAGATAATTAGTTAGGAAAGATAATTGTCATTTTACTTTAACTTCCTGAGTACTTGAAAGACTGTGGTGAGACAAGTGATTCTTTGCATGTTTACATATTATTCTATGAGACTCAGAATGAGAGGGACCTTCTCACGGCTTCTCTGTGTTGCCCATGTAGGCACCTTTCCACAGCTTCTAGTACCTAGGCTGAGAGAGCTGGGGCTGTTCAGCATGAAGAAGAGAAGACTTCTCTTCTTCTTCCAGGTAGACCATATAGTGGCCTTTCAGTAACTGAAGGGGTCTGTATGGAAGAAGGGACAGAATCTTCAGCAGAGTCTGTTGTGATAGCACAAGAGGAAATGGTTTCAAACGAAAAGAGCAGGGATGTATGGGATACTCATGAACTTACGTAAAGCAAGATAATAATTTAGAACGTTAGATAAGGCAAGATTTTGTAGTTTTGCTATGGGCAGTATTTTTGTTGTTGTTTTTTCCCCAAGAGATCCAGCTGAGTGCAAACTCCAGAAGGTATTTTTAATCAAGTTAATTTAACACCTCTGGAGTTTGGCTTGTGGGTCTACCTAGAGCGTCAATGAACTGCTTCTGTAGGACAACTGGAGTCCGTTCATAGAATCTGTCAGTCTGGTACCTCCCACGTGTTTATCCTTTGATTGTGGTTATACTTTTCGTCATGACTCTCTAGATCTAGAGTGGACAGAGGTGCATGTGAAACTGCTTGGTGATTTGTTTTCAGTGAGCTCCCTAATTCTACATGATACTGTGAAGAAGTTCATGGAGAAATGACCTAAGGAATCTGTTCCTGAAAAACAGACCTTTTGTACCTGAAAGCATGTACTTGCCACATCCACACAGATACATAAGGTTTACCTGTGTTCTGTTCACCATTTTTCTGCTAGCCAGAATGATTTCACTTGGAGTCCTCTGCTTACTTTGGAGTGTTGAATAACATTGTAAGCTTTAATTCAGCAGAGTAAACACTTGACAGAATTAGGACCATCCTGTTTTTTCACCAGGGTGTACTTTTTCTTTTTCCCTCTGGTTCTTCAAGACACTAGTGAACAGTATTATGACTTGCTCAGGCTTTTCTTTTTTTGAACAGTTGCAGTGTGAAGCTGCAGCTGACCAGCAGTGCATGGCTGCTGCTCCTCCAGGCAAATCTGAACTAGCTCTAGGATCGCTGCCTTGGGTGCTGCTATCATATTCAGCTTAATTGAAGCTGCAGAGCTCCCAAGAAGCTGGAGGTAAATACATGACCATTTAATATTCCTGAAGTATATACTTACAAGTTATTCTGGTGGCAATGTTCAGTGTAAGTACTACACCTGAGCACTAGCTTCAGAAAAGAAACACATAATGCTTTGAGGGGAGCAAACATCGCTGCGGTTTTGTTGTGTGGAATGGGGCTAATGTCTCTAAGTAAGAGGAGGAGAAAGGCTTTAGTAGAAAAGAAGCAATATGGGGGAAAATAGAATTCTTCAAAGATTCTTAAGACTTCGCCAAAATCTGTGAAATATTTCGTTATTCCAGCAATATTAACAAAAAGGAAAATCTGTGTTCAGAATTCTTGCCGAATAACTTGTAGCATCTCAAGGCCTAATGATAACCCTTATCACAAGCACTGCATAACACAGTCAGTTTCATGTTGTTTGTGACTCGCACCATTGATGCCTGGGAGGATAGGGCAGAGTGGTGTAATTTGGGGATGCAATTTTGCAATAGGTTTTGTAGAACTGTAAGAGACCTGTGTGTTACACTAGATTTTTAAGACAAAAAGATTTAAACCTACTTCTTGTTATTTTAATGATAATAAATTGGTATTAAAGTAAGAGATTCTCTTGATTTATTTTACTGCCTTTCTGTCTGTGAATGTCTTTATTCCTCCTTTTCTCCTTCACCAGCCTGCTGACAGCTCTGCTACAGTCTTGATTGATTATTATGTTATGTCTGGACATCCTGTCCACGGGCTGTAACTCTTTCTAGCTTTGTTGTTACCAACATGGGAATTACAATCTCAGAGGCCTTAGTCCCAGAATTATATTGGTGCATTAAATGTCTTCTCCTTGAACAATCCGGCTGATGTCTTCAGGTCCTCCTCATCCCTTCTGGATGGGTTTTTCTCATCCCTCAGTCTCTACTAGGGCAGTGTCATAGGACCTAAACTTTCAGGATGCTGAGTATAGACAATTATTAAGCATGTTCAGATATCAATTCTCCACACAAACAAAGCATGAAGTAGGAAGAGGAGTGGCTCATTAGTGAGCTAAACTGAAGAAAACATAACTTAGTCTCTTTAATTTTAAAGGCTGGTGTGACACAAAGAAGTGGATGTGAATGGCCTGTGCTGCAATCCTTTACCTTCATTTCATGAATGGCTCCTGGCTATTGGTAAGATATGATCTATTCTGAGAAGAGATGGGCCAAGTTAGGCCAAGGTCTTCTCAACTCGCAGAGTCACAGAAAGTAAGGTTGGCAGGGACCTCTGAGTCCATTGGTTCCAACCAGTGCTCCATCGGAACGCCCAGAGCAGAGTGCCCAGGCCCATGTCTCTCCGAGGAGAAGGCTCCACAGCCTCTGTGGGGAATTTGTGCCGCTGCAGAGTCACCTGCGCAGAAGCGCTTCCTCATGCTCACAGGAAACCTCCTGTGTTGCTGAGAGCATACTTTGAAGCTTTTCCTTTTGTCTGCTGCCTCTATATTTGCGTTGGGAAGATTAGATGGACGCAAGTCAGATCAAAGCTGCCAGGGTAGATGGTAATTTTAGAAGGGTTTGTGCCATTTGTATGCCCCTGCTCTGTGTTACATTGGAAGTCTATCAAACATAGCTACATTTTCTTCATGCCCAGGTAACTTTGTATTTTGTCTTAGGAATTTCTGTTGTAACTCTTCCGGGTTGTTAGGACTATACTTTTGGGTGGGAAAGGGCGCTCAAAATATCTGCTTTTGTGATAACTGTTACTTGTACACTATGGCCCTCCATGAGAACATCTAAATATCTTGTAGCTCATTTTTTTTTTTGCTAATACAAGGAAAAAAAGGCACATGGATTATGAAAAATCTACAAAATGCAACATTGGAGGGACTAGCATTTTGTCTAGAACGCAGACTGACGAAGATGCAATAGCTGTCTTTAAATACATTAGAAAGGAATGCTACTCTGTACATCTGATATAATTGGGACAAGTGACAGTGATCTTGAATTGTAGCAAGTGTAGCTTAGATTAGAAGAAATTTGCTAAAGACAACTGAGGACTTACCTGGGACTGTGGTGGAACCTCTTTATGAGAGGCTTCTAATAGAAGATTAGAAGATCTGGCAGAACTGTCTTCTGTACTGTTTCTTCATCCTTGGAAAGGAGTAGACGAATGAAAAGACATCTCTGTTTCCAAGGCTGCCAGCTCTGGGCCTTACTAGAGATGAGATCAGTTGAGTCTTGATCTAAGTTTGTCTTGGGTTTCTAACTAACCTATGTGCATCAGCCAGCAGACCTGACCAGTACACCCCAGGAGTCTTGCTTAAAATCCCTGAGTTAACTATATGGCTTCACCTTATTTCAGTACACCTTAATGACTGTTTACAATAATACTCAATTTTGATTAAAAAAAAAAACAAAAAAACAAAAAAAAAAGCAAACAAAATAAAAACAAAAACATTGTTTGTCCCATATTTTCCAGGAATACGTGACTAACAGATCAATTGGTGGGAGGGAAGGGAAAAGGAACACAATGAAGTCAGTAACACAATATTAACACAATATTAAGTCAGTTGCTCATTGCTGGCAGGTAATTAATGAGGAACCATGGGTATGTGAGGTGTTACTAATAAATTGGCTAGAATATGCTAAATGGAAAGCTGTTCAGCTTCACACTAGCATATGTTGTACTTCACAGTCAAAAATATATTTCTCCCTCCTCTCTGTTTCTCCCTTCATTCTGGAAATTTTCTTTTCCTAATATAAAGGTGGGGAAGTAGCAAAACAAGAAAATAACCTGTGCCATATTGTATACAACACAAGCATCTATGGATAAAATGTATTTTTGTGAGAGAGACTTGTCATCCTTTAGGAAACAGGTTACTCTCTTAAAGTGCAAGGTCACACTTGTGTCTTTCTTGCCTTCTTCACCATTGTAGTAGCTGGGTGCCAGGGGCTGAGCTACATTCATGTCTGGGCTCATCTCAGGAGCTCATGGGATCCTGTTTAATTCAAGTTGACTCAAACTAGCTATTAGTACATGCCTCATTGCTGAGCTAGTTTAAGTCGAGATGATGTTTTTATTCCCACTACAGTTTTCAGAGTTCACCATACAAACCTGAAGTTGCTCCAGGCTCACTTCTCTCTTCTCTGTTGGGTTTTACATCTTTCCCATCTGACTTTTTTTTATTTTGGTGCACAATAAACAGTGAAAAGCAAGTTTTGATTAATCACTCCTACCTCACCTCTTAGCGCCTTGCCCCTGGATGTCCAACCTACCTCTCAGCTCGCTGGCTCTGGATCAGTAAAGAAGGTGAGAAAGGTGCCTTGTTAAAAAGTCAAGCGTAGCAACCTGAAGAAGACAGTTCAGAACAGCCTCATCCTCCTTGCTCAAGAAGCTGGGCACCCTTGATCTGCTGTCTTCCCCCCAGAAAGAATGAAAAACATTTTTCAGGTTTTTGGTTCAGGTTTCTTGATAATGCTCCTGGTTTGATTACTGCAAGAGAAGAAAATACCAGAAAAAGCACAGCAATGTAGTGGACATGCAGTTACCAGGGCTCTATTTGCACCTGGGAGGCTGGAGAAAAGCCCATGTACTGAGGAGCTACTGCATACAGTTTCAGTCATGTCTGGAGAGACTCGTTTTCTCTGTCATTGAGGTTGTCGAGTGCAAGTCTTTTCTTGAAGAAAAGCAAGGCATTGCTTTGAAAATTATCTCTGTGGTGTTAACCTTTATTTACACGTAGGTATTTTTTGAGTCCCCAGGGTTCTTGTTCTCATGGTTTTGTTCACAGCTCCCATAAGGAAAAAAAAAAAAAAAGCTCAGTATGAGAAGAAAAGGAGAACTCAGTAATTATATTGCAACTACAAGAGGCTCAGAAAAAAAAAGGAGGGGGGGGGAATCAACAAGAACAACAACAATCAAAACCTAAAATATGTAACACATGATTAAAAATCACGAGGAATATCAACATGGTATCATTAAATCCACTTATTTGGAAATCCCATGAACAGCCCATTCTGCCTGCTAGGAAAACCCTTTCCAAGATTCAGATCTTTGCTGTTGATTCATTTCATCTTGCTTGGAAGAAAGAGGTGATCAGTAACAGTAACTTTATTTGTGAGATCACCAGCAGAAACAGCCATGTGGGCCTCAAAGCAGCAGACATTTTTCCGTTTTGCCTTGTGCTCCACTTTATATCTCACTGAGCCTCTTACTGATTCACACTGCAGATGCTACAGTAGATAGATTTGGGGGCAGAAGGACATAGGGAATAGCTGAAATGCTTCCTCATAAGCCAGGAGATTACACAACAAGAGTTTCATTGCCAAGGAGCAGGAGGAGGATAGTAGATCCTTACCCTTTGGAGGAAGAGGAGAGGCAGGAGAACACCAGCCCATCAGAAAATGGCTGAAAGAATAGCTCTGGGGAAGGTATACTCCCTTGCAAAGGCTGGGGAGACCAAAGCATAGCAGAGATCTCTGGTGATCCCATGAGTACAGAGAGACAGTCAGAAAACAAAGCACGCAGCAACAGCCTGGGTACCAATGTTGGTGAGTAGATGGGGGGAAGTTACAGCTAGGCAAGATGAGCCCCACTGCACCCTCAGTGCTGCACAGGCACTTCACCTCATCACAGAGAGGTTAGCTGATCCTAGGCTAAGCTGTATGATCTGGCCCAGAACCTCTGTGAGCTGGTGAGGCTGTTAGAGTCATAGAATCATAGAATCATTAAGGTTAGAAAAGGCCCCTAAGACCATCTAGTCTAAACATCTATTTATCACCAAGTGAGCGAGCCTTCTCATGCTGTGCTCCTTGATGGATCTGCAGAGCTCTCCAACCTTCCGTAAGGCTTTTTTGACGTTCCTGGGGCATGGCTTACAGTATGCTGAGGAGTTACTGCCTTTCTTTGAGCTGCTGCGGACTGACCTAAGCCCAGCAGGAATTAGTTACACAACTCTTCACAAAGTAGCACAGCTTTGGCTTGCTTATGTCCTCCTGGCTTCCATCCAGAGTGATGAGTCCTGGTAGCACTTCCTGGAAAAGATGACAGTTAGTAAGCAGAGGCTGCAGGGCCCAAGCAGCCCTTGTCATTACAGGAACATTCATGAATAGAGCCAGGATGGGTGGGCTTCTCTAGTCTTGGTTACTTGCCTGACTTCTTGTAGGCATTTTCCATAGTTTCCTTTGTAGTTTGATTTTTCTGTGCATTCTCCTGCAAGTATTTTTCTTCTCTTTCAGGGGGCTCTGTGTCTTACTATTTCAATTACCTTTGCTTTTATCTCAGTCTTGGGACTTACTGCTTTACATACAATTAGCACTGGGGTAGTGCCTTAGAGACAGCCTTATAGTATTTGAAAAATACTATATGATAGGTAGACACTAAATGGTTAAACTTTTTCAAACACAAAAATCTAGTGAAAATAAAATAATCCGAATGGGAAAGGGGAATCAACTTGTGGATTAGTCATTACTGAGTAGGATTTACAGAGGAGTAAAACTAGCGTAAAAATGTAAACCAGCTTTGCATCCACCCACCATACCATGTTTGCTTGCTAAGAAACACCAAGCAAGAAACAGTAGGAGCATCATCTGATTTACTGCAGTGAAGGTCCATGGGTCAAAATAGTCTAGTGAAAGAGAGGCATCTCACCCAGCAGTTGCATATGCTCAAGCCGTGAGAGACATTTATAAATACAGTGCACCACTTCTCCATTGGCCACTAAGAGCCTTTGCCCAGAGCCTTTGCCCAGAGCTCTGCCTGCACGTCTTGGCATTCCCCACATGCTCCTTCCACATGAGGATTGTCATGACCAAAAAAAATTTCACCTAGAACTGCATTGTGTAGTCATTCCTGTTAGCCTAATGGCACATGGCAGATCAGATACCTGTCTACTCATAGTACCACAACCCTGATGAGACTGTGGGCAGGTGTGCTACCTCATGGAGACCTTCCTTCCCTCAGACATGGTCCTTTGCTGCAAGGATGCAAGTTAGATCCCTTGTGTCCATACAGAGTTCCACTCTGGCAGCCCAGTCACACCAAGCCCTAACCACCATCCAACAGATGGCAGCAGCCTTGCACAATGACCAGTGCAAGGCTTGACTCTGTGCACAAGGATGATGCGATGATGCTCGTATCTGGCAACTTCAGTGGTTATTTTCACCCCTAACATCTCAAAGACCTTTTGCTTTCCAGACAAATGTAAGCTGGATATTTCAGTACTGTGGCTGCTCATATATACATCACATATATCTCCTCTCTTCTGACAGCAAGAGCACCTCTAGGTCAAACCTAGCTGGCAACATGCTTACACTGCCAACTCTGGAGTCACATGAGTGTGTGGAAGTTCTGGTTTACAGTAACTCTCCTCCTCCTTCCCAAATCTTATTTTTCCAGAGAAAATATGATATCACCCTGAATGCTGAAAGAGGAACAAGAAACCAACTGTTGATCTCACGCTTTGTTAAATTTTGTATTTATAAAGTAATCTCATGCTTTCGTGGGATGTGAGTCAGACCAGCTTTTGAGCACAGCGTTTGTCAGAGCTACCACTTCTCATCTTCTCCTGCCCTCCTATTATTGCCCATAGGTCTGTTCTGTCTCACTTTCATCTTTTCATATTCATTTCTGCCTTCTCCTATCTCACTTGCAAGTTTCTGTTTTCTTACTACTGTCTCCTGTCCCTGCATCTTTAATGTGACAGCTCTTCATGTAACTCAGGGGGAAGGTGAGGGAGGTCCTTTTGCTGAATACCTCAGCACTGGTGCTGTAAAAGTAAACCCCATAGGCTCCAGAAAATGTGCTAACTTTTAGATATATTTTCCTCTTAATTTAAAAAAAATAATGATGCCAAGCCATCTGTTGCAAATGTAAAAAGAGATGTAAATAGATGATACATAGTGTACAGAGTATCATATGAGTGCTCCATCTGCTGTGGGGAAAGTCAGCAATCCCCAGAAACAACACTGGGTGCTAAAGCCCAATCCCAGAGCGGCCTTAGAATTTCCAAAGGCATAACCTGTTCTGAAGGCTGCTTTAACAGAAAAACAAGTCAGATTGGAGTGGACTGAGTAGATCTCTGCATGTCAGCGATTATGTTGTGGACAGGGTAAGCTACACCTTCATGCTTTTGTTTCAAACTCTTTGCAAACTTGGGGACTTTCCTTCTTCACTTGTACTGTCAGGGTTTATGTGGCAGCCAGCAGTCTAGCAAGCTTTTTACCGAATAGCAGCACAAGTCTTCTCCAGTGTCAGAGTAACAGACCAATTAAATGACACATGAAACCCAGCTTTGATGAATGCAGAATAGTGTGCACAAGGCAAAAGCAACCCTTGCCATGGCTGCATACACACAGACCCCAGGCCCAAGGTCTCAGCTAGAGACCCAGGAGGTGCCACGAATGGCTTGGTGTGCTTAGAAAGGGTCAAGAGAGGAAACCAAGGGTTAAGAAGGTTGAGAACTACAAGGAATGGAATGAAGAACCAAAAATAAAACTGTTCACATAATTCCTTGTTGTGTCTGTACTGTGAGCCGTCTGTGTAGCTCTAGTCTCCCCACCCACAAATGGGTGTAGTGGAACCAGGAAGGACTCTGAGGAGCAGGATGTCTGGGACTGCTCTGTACAAAGATGCAGCAAAGACAGTAGGGCTCTTCACCTGCAGAGCAGAGGAGGTGTAAGAAACCAAGGCTAGAATGGAAAATAGGAGTAAACAGAAATCCACTACTCCACACTTCTCGCCATGAGGCCTGGGGTTATCTCATGACATTCGCAGAGAATAGGTGTTAACTCAGCAGATGGATGGACTATTTTGTAAGGTGAACCATTAACTTTTTGTTGATGAGGTCAGGAGTGCGTGTGGTTTTCAGAAGTTTCTAAACATATCTGTGGCACTTCTGTGGGAATTTTTAAATGTGGAGTTCCAGAGCAAGCCCTCCTTCCAGAGGTTCCACATGCTTATTGATAGCAGCAGGGAGGAGGTGAAGGTGGAAGACCTTTTATCGTGTCATATTTTTTTCCTGAAGTGCCTACTACCGTCTGCCAGAGGAACTGCATCAAATGGCCCCACCTTCTCACCAGCTTGGACCAGTGTTTTCCCATGTTTCCAGCTCACACCAGGATTGGGACAGCAACTGAATGTGAAGCAACACAGACAAAAGTCCAGTTGGATGATGTAGCAGCCCCCACCCCCATAGCACCGACAGTCTGTTCTACTCCAGATGCGAGTCCATTTGTACACAGGGCCAGGCACACCTGGAGACCAGGCCCAGCATGTCTTGGCACAATAGGTGTTTCTTGCAGCTGGCCTGGTGCTTCATGAGGGCTATCTGGTGGAAATCAGCAGGGAGAAGGCTCTCTTCCTGGGCAGTTCCCACAGGTGTGGGAAAAAGACTGTGGATCAGGCCAGCCTTTGGTCCCTAGTTCCAGCAACCTCTGCAGGAAGGTGATGTTCCAGGGTAGCAGGTGAACCATTCCTCAGGGGTGTGCATGAGTGTTTCTTCTGCTATTCAGGTGCTGAGGTACATGATCTGGCACTTTCTTGCCGCCAGAGTGGCACAAGGCTTTCTGCCAGGATTGCAACTGCACATTAGGAAGCTTTTAAACCATGAATAGTGCTGGTAATGCATTTGGGCACATGGTCCCCTCTCCCCCTCCCTAAACATCTTTCACCTACTACCACTGCCTGAGAGGCCTGGGTGACCCAGACTTTGTTTCAGAGTCCCCTGCACAGACAAGCAAACAAGCCTTGCCTTGTCTACTCTGGACTTCTCCACCCTGTGCTGGCTGCCTCTCAGCTATCTGCCAAAGTTGGCTTTGCAGGCCAATATTTGCTCCGCAGTCCCAGACACTACCTCACTCCTGTTTGCCCAGGTTCTTACTTCACTGTGCCTTCAGTATCATGCTCATACTATCCACACCCTGAGGTGCTCAAACAGACATCAAATTACAAGAACATGGGCTTTCTTGCATCCCTCCTGCATGCCTCATCACTGAGTGAGAAAGAGAAAGGGGCAACCTAGTGGTACACTGCCCAGCTGGAGACTTGCAGCTTCGCAGCCATGTTAGTGAGAATGCTGATGGGGAACCACATGACATGGAGCACCAGCCACTTCTTGAAAGTGCCAATGAGTCACACCCACACAGTGTATCCTCTGAAGTAGGCTGAAAGGACTAATGGGTAAGAGTGGGGAGAGTCTCCCTACCAGCCACCCACAGCAGCCAGTGCTATGCAGGTGTCAGGCAGCACAAACTGTCACCCACAGGCATTGTGACATTGCCAGAACAGGTTGTGATGAGACCTCATAGCTTTTGAAATGAAAGTTGTGATCCTAAGGGGATAGTGAGGGTTAAAGATGCTCAGGGGCTGAAAGAGCTCTGTCCTTCCCACAGGACATGCTTTTGGGCTGTCTGGAAACGGATTACGAAGAGGTCAACTGCAGAGCAGTCAGGGAGAGCTCTCTCAGCCCTGAGATGACCCAGCTGGCTAGCACCTGCATTTGCAATTAAAACCCCAGTACTCTCCAAAAACCTTCAGCTAGGAGAAAACCAACTGGAAGACTTTCTTTCCAGCAACTTGTATTCAGTCTCCAAGGCTGGAGAGTCTTGCCCTGTGGCAAGACAGTAGAGGTAATCCAGCACTTTTGTTGTTTGTTACCTTTAACCTGGAGGTTATTGATTTTCTGATATAAATTACAGGGAATAGCTGCAAGTATTCTCATTTAGTGTATTTATTGCTCTTTCTTGCGTAATTCTCTCTCTGGAATCTTCAATCATTTTCTCCCCACTTAAATTACGTTAACAAAAATCCCAGTGCATAGTGCAGCCTAGGAGCTCCTCAGAAACGAGAGCCAAACCTGTAAAGTCCATCCAGCTTTTAGGGGCATGTTCTCGCTGTGGTTGTCCCTGGGTCTTACCCAGCATAGACGGCAAGGCAGCACTGACTGCATTCTCACAGCACTGGCATAACGTGCAGTGCTTTCTCTGCAATGCAGCTGTCAGTCAGTTGCTAGTTTGCTGAATGGCGAGAGTAATAGTGAGGAAGGTGGGAATTTCAGATGTGTCAGGGTAGCTCACATAAGGAGGCATTTGCCCAAATGTGACGAAAGCTTGCCGTTTACACTTCCTGATCTCATTTACTGTTGGTGGGGGGAAACCCAACACAGCTTCTGTGTCGTATCTCAAACACTGCTATGTCACACCTAAGAAGGTGGAAAGTTTGGAAAATTACAGTAATGCAGCGAAGGCTGTTATCAATCTGCAACGTAAAATAATCAGATCACATCAGATCACAGAGAGGTGCCACTGCTTTTCTGTGTCACCTGCCACTTGGCTTCTAGTAACCGACGCAATTGCCAGATCCACCTGAAGGACGTGAAGAGGAAGAAACTTGGTCTAGAAGCTGGCACTTGGTCTAGGATGATGTCTTTGGAAGCCTTACAAGGGCTGTGTCTGCTCTGTTCTTGCAAGGCCTCTAGTGACAGGGGGTGAAGGGAAAAGGGCCATCTCAGAGGCCAAAAAAAAGATGAATATGGTCCTGCAGGCTAGCATTCAACAAACACAAAGCATCCAGCTTTTACTCCACAATTACTGAATAACAGAGAGCAAACAATTGAAACTGTGTCCTTGATAAGCACTTCTAATTCTGAAGGCTCCTCTGGACACCCACCACCAGAACTGTGAGCTTTAAAGGAACAAATAGCTTGGTTTTTCTCTATTACACTTAAAAACACTTTTCTATGTAAGTGGCTCTATAGGTCAAATCAGGACCCAAAAATATAAACAATACCTTCAAGCACCCATCAAAGCACTTAAGACTCTCACCATCTTGTTGTTCTCCTTCTTGTCCGTATTTAGTTTAGAAAGTGTGAAGAGTATTGCAAGAGTACTGTGGGCTCTACGAGGAAAAAATCTGCACTGGAGTGGCTAGCATGTGTGAAATTGAGCCTGCAGCCATGCACAAAATAAAGATTTAAAAGTATCAAATAACTCCCAGTGCACGTAAGAGGCATGGTTCCAATTTAGAAGTCACAGTAATCCCACACCAAATGGATTACATGGTCATAAACTCTAAGTGCGTACGTACAACCATTTGAATTACAGCACGCTCACAGCTTTTTTCTTCCCCTCCAACATTTGCATGCTAGATTCTGTCATTTTAAAATGCACAATTTAAACCAGAAGTCAGCCACTCTGCCATCTCCTCAGTGCCAGAGCACCTGTGTACTTCTGCAGAGCTAGTTAGGATCTGGCTGTATTGCAGAACGCAGGCTGGCCTTGCAGCCTCCGCAGCTCAGCTTCTCTGCTTTTGCTAGAGCTTGGCATCCTCTGAGTTTTCCTGCTGAGGCTTGGCACTGTGCCACTCTCCAAGTGACTGGCTGGGAAGGATGTATCTGGGAGGCAGGATTGCCTTCCCACAGCAAAGTTTTTAAGTGGAATCTCTGGGGCGCTTCCAGCACGCAGCAGTGCTTGCTGAGCAGCCCTCCCATGGGAATATGTTGAAATGCAGTTACGGACATGAGGATGATCACGAGAGGGGGAAAAAAACAGATTTGTTGCAGATGTGACTTCAGAACAAGCTCTTACCATCCCTGGTTATACTACAGCAGAAAAACAAAGATGCAACCAACCCGAACCCACCCAGCAGGGCTGTGTTAGGAACAGATTGAGATCTGATGTCACAACAACTGGGCTTTCTCCTCTCTGCCTCTCCTCTTTTTGTCGTTTTTTTTGTTGTTGTTGTTTTGTTTTTTGGTGTCGCATCTACACTAGCATAGAGGGAAGTTATCCTGAAGAGTAGTACCATTACCAGCAGAAATCCTTCCTTGCACTACAAAATGCTGACACATTGAAAGTACAGTTTCAACTGCCCCACAGTTGAAAGGAGTGGGGAGTGGCACAGTAAGCGTAATAAGAAGACATTACAGGAAAAACCTAGATTTACTAGCTTTTAGATTTTCCAGCAAAATGACAACTATGCCTTGAGGTGAAATAATAAAAAATAAAAATAAATCAGCCAAAAATATGAATATAAAGCAACTTTAATTTTCCTCTAGATATTTATATCAAAGAAATAATACTCATGTCCAAGTATTGTACATACAATATCTTCCTTATAAACTCTTTAGTTTAAAACACGTGTACAAAATTGCACATTGCATTTTGCAAAAAATCATAAATACCTTTTTGCATGTAAACAATTCCAGCACAAGGATAAATGTTATACATTCCAAGATGTCTAAGTCTCTGATCATAAACAAACAAAAACGAACAAAAATCCCACTGTGATCCCCATAAAGGTCCTAGTGTTACAAATCAACCATTAACAGATTTCTAACTGATGTACTGCACACAGGAATACATAAAAGAGCACAAGGCAAGTCGCCTTTTAGTCATAAGCACTTAAGACAGAGACTTGGAATACAATTCTGCTGCCGTTTAAACGCATGGTATCCATCCCATGGTATCTAGTGGTAGCAGGATTGCATTAATTTTTCCAAGATTGACAGCTGCAGTATGCCTTACTTTTAATTCTTAAGCAAGTTGGCTACCGCTGAACAGTAGGAATTGTAAAGTTATTGTAAACACAGTCATCACCGTTGTATATTCAGTAAGTTACAGTATTCTCCTAAACACATCACTAAATTAAGAAAATGTCTTACATTTAATCAAGTGCAAGTTGCCAAACAATATTGTCCACTTTGTTTCAGAAATAAGCATTTTGATTATAGTACTACAGTTTGTTAAAGTAACATAAAAGAAACACAATGGACATAATCCTCAGTTGTATATTATTAAGCCCTATAGCTTCTATTTATGTGAAAAAAAAAAAAAATCACATCAGAAAAAAAGCTGCCAGAGGCATCCTCCATAAATCCTTCCCCTGACCAAATCCAGCCAATCAGTAGCTACTGCATTTTGTTTCGGTATTATTACCTCGGTTTGTGTGCAATTTGCTGGCCAGCACACCTGTCTCAAGAGCTCCCCGAATAATCAGATTTAAAAGAGAAAGCAGAAGTGTTTCTGAATCCATTCAAAGTAGGGTTTTTGAAATTGGAGTTTTTTTGTTTGGTTTGGTTTGTTTTTTTTTCCCACCTATTCAAATAATATAATTTTTAAAAATTCTTCATGAAGAAGAGATTTTGGAAGGGTATTTCAGAGTATTCCTCTGTGCCAGCTAATTTAATAAGGCAGAATATGAAGGTGCACATAAGCCCAAATTGTAAGAATCCAGAAAAGCACGTAGGCAGACAACCACCCACTAACTACCTGCACATGAGCTACTGCAAGAGCAGAGGCAAATCTGGGCTGCTCTGTCTCCACCTTTCGTTTTGAATAGCCACCCTGAACGAGTACGTTTCAGTACTATCTATGCCCAAAGGCCTAGGGAGAATCAGTTTGAACATCAGAATTGTAGGAAGTGACATTTTGCTCATACTTCTCCTTTTGGACAGAAAAAGAGCATGGGGATGCTGGTGGCTAACCAGTAAGGAGGGGCTGCTTCTCCTTTTCTAGAGGTCCCCTGGGTATGTTGATCATGCAAGGGAAGACCACAGGACGCGAGCAGTTCCCGCAGCTACCCCAAGACACTGTATTGCAAGGCTCATGGTGCTGTGAATAAGTATTTTCTACAAGGACACTGAGCAAGAAACAAACAACAGTAAACACAACGTGCTCCCAATGCTGAGTCCAACTGTGCAGGAGTCCTATCATTTTTAGCTGATGAAAGATCTCCATTGAAGTGATGCGCTCAAGTGGTCTGAAAGACATATTGCTCAAAGAATGATGGATTTCTGCTTGCCTACCTTGCACCCATCCAGAGCTTCTCCCTTTTCATGGATATCTGAGTGACACAGCATGAGTCATATTACCATACTGTGAGGGCACTTATGTGGGCCCCTAAACCTCAGGAAGATCTTTAGTCTAGGCAGAAATTGCAGAAAGAAGAAGCAAGCCTCAGCAAAAAAAAAAAAAAGAAAAAAAAGAAAGGAACTATCCTGGAAGAATGCCCTTCAACTCCACAGTCTAAGAAATGTAAAAGTTGAAATGCATCTTCAACAACAACACTTGCTCAGAAACAGAGAGCCAGCTGTGATTGCTGGTAGGAACCTGCTCAGGGGTCCTAAGGTTTTTCTCCAGATAGCATAAACTAGAGATAATATAACAGATAAACTTGTTTCCAGGAACTGCAGACTCACTTTTCACTTTCACAGCAGAGCATCCCTTAAGGTCCCTACTCTTCTTTTGACCTTAAAAAGCCTACAGACCTATTTGTAATTAAGAAGAGTGGGTGTGGTAAGAATCGGCAGCCAGATTTTGGTGGGTAAGAGGCCTATGTGGGCTTGCTCATCGTTTTCAGTTTGAAAGCCAGGAATTGCACAATACTATATTACAACACTTACTCCCTTCTCTTTGACCCCTACTGCAACCAAAGCAAAATTACTGGTGTAAATAAATGTTTACATTGATCACGGTGGCACAACTCCCCTAAGTATCTCCGTTAATCAATGAATAGGACATTGCAACAAGAGAAGCAATTCTCCAAGATTTGCTTGTAATAGGTCTTTT
>NW_024884919.1:0-6723 GCF_019232065.1 Centrocercus urophasianus | reverse complement strand
AAGTGTGAATATCTAATCTGTTACATAGGGAGGAATGCTCAGGGGACTCGCAAGAACTTGTTTTGCCACATATTGAGCAACACCACATGGGAAAGCCTTGAAATTAGAGCAAATGCTTGAAGCCAGGGCGTAACTGCCTTTTGGAACTCGCCCTTCATGAGCCTCTTTTTATTAGAGAGCAGACCTTTGCATCATCAGCCAGTGTTCAGATCTGGACTGTAGTTGATGACATTTCAGTATGGTGGTTACCATGGCTTTAAATAAATAGGGGTAAGTGTGAAATTGCTGCTCGTCAGGCAAAACAGGGAGGGACACCGCTTCCAAAGAGGACAAGTTTAGAAGACATTTAAGCAGTAATAGTAAAGCAGAATAAAAGCATTTCAGAGAGCAACCCTAATTCTCCCTACTTTACTGCACAATAAATATTACCATTAAATAATCTCTTGCAGATAACTATATTCTTTCCTTGGATTTCTTGCATTTTTTTTATTTTTTTTTTTATTTTTAACTGTAGTTTTTTTTCACTTATCAATATCTAACTATTCCCATGGAGAAAGGAATAAAAAAAGGACAATGCATGCTGTTGGGCTGTTGGAAGCATGATACAACACCATATACCACAAACACACCACAGATATACCAGCTTGTGCTGTGAAGTTGCCATACCATTTTAGTAACAAGCAAAAAACGGTCTGATCTGGTAACAAGCTAGCAAAGGAAAGAAAAAAAAGCAAAAGTTCTGCTCCTGGTTCTGTTTGTTAGGAGAGGCAAGTTTTCTGTTGGTGTCATTTGAAGTTTTCAGGAAAGAAAGGGAGGATATCCTAAGCAGGCTCTTCTGAGCTGTCTATTAACTTTATGCCACCATGCATCATAAGAAAATCTGAAGGTTTATTATACAGAGGAGGGAAAAAATAGCTCTGAAGCTCAGCATGATCTCTAAAAAAAGCCCTGTGTGAGCCACAAGACTATCCTCACAAGCTTTTTTTGAGGGCTGTCCATTCTTAAAAGCCAACCTTTGTGTCAGACAGGAGGGTCGTGCTTTCCTGATAGCAAGAAGTCTTCAGGAGAGGACAGGAAAATGGTACCAAACAGTTCTGCAATTTTCAAGCTCCTGATTGGGGTTTTTTGAATGACAGACCACAGCCTAAGAACGAGGATGCAATGAAAAGTCTGACTTTTAATAGTTTCACCTTTCTCCACCTAGTCCCCAGCAGAAATTGGGGAGCACACCCTTCTGCAGTTGACAAAGACACTTTAAGGTACTTAGTAGAAAGATTTTCAAACTGCTCAATTGATAAACAAAAAATAAATAAAGACTGCAATCCACGATATTTTCTGTGATGGGATAGGAGGTCTGTTGTGGATACAGCAAGACTCTACAGACCTCACTTCAGTGGCTTACAATTCTACTCTGACCTAGGTTTTAATCAGTAAGCAGCAGCAGAAGTAAGTCTTCTCAGAAGCGTGCTAGATACCGGAATCCAGTAGTGTGCTAGCACATCTATTAGGTTTCAGCAGGGCTTTGTAGTCAACCAGTGTTCCAAAGCATTCCTACAGAAATCATAATTTCTCCACAAAAATCAGCACTTAGGTTTATTAATCTATTGCAGACGATGTTTGTTACCAGTACAGAACCCAGAGCAGAACTGAACTCGCAACTAGCTGTGCTATGGATGCAGACCTGTCGATGGCAGACACAAAAGCAAATGACAGGCAGGTAATGATCTAGAGCCACACCCCTAGGATAATTATTTATAGTAATCTTCCCTTCACAGAACAAATCCTTAGTTTGTCACACATGGCCCCACGGCCTCTCCAAGCAGAAGCCACCCCTGTCCCCCCTCAGAGCCACTGTCAGTCACTATGAAGAGAGAAATTTCACAGCACAAATAGCTGCAAGCCATTTTCTAAGCAGCGTGGAGAGAGAGACCTCTGACACCAGAGGACAGGAGTAATTGAGAACTAATAAAAACTTTCATCTACCATGATGAACCATAACGGCCTAAGTCTTAATACATTCAGATGTAATCCCTCAACAACTTCTCAGTACAGTTTCACTTATTTGTGACATGACTAAATAGTTCATAAGAAAGGTGAGGTTCTGCCTTTTCCACACCAGGTAGTGTGTAGAATCCTGATACAGCATCACAGCAAGTGACTGCGGATTCCAAGACGTCAGTCACCATTTGCAGGATTATTATGTACAGTGAAATCTTTCTGTTCAAGGCCTTTTCTGCTGATGCAGGCCTTCCAAAATACTCACAGAAGCATGAAAGTGATGAGTGTTACCTGTTACCTGTGCTAGAATACTCACAGTCACTGCACACAACACTAACCACATAAAATGTCCAAAAAGTGGCTCCCTCAGAACCATCCCAGTGGTCTCCCATGGTTACAGCAAAACAGCAAATAAAATACTGGGAAAACTGAAGCAGTTTTGTGCCAGTCAAATATGTACACAGAAATGTCATATTCCAATTTTTCTCACTGCTAAATACAGAAAGTTAGAGAATCAGGTAAGGAAGAGGCAAAATCATTCAGCTGCAGTTATAGTTGCACACACACAAAAAAATGTAACTTCTTCAGCTCAGAATCCAGAAGGCTGCATAAAACATATTGCAGGATGACATGTTACAAGCATATTAATTTTTTCTCACGTATTAGTTTTGGATATAGGGAAAGTTTCTCCAAGAAGCTGCTGGACTCAAATAGTTAAGATTCACAGTGTAGCAGCCAGGTCCCTATTTTCAGCACAACAAACAATTCAAATATACTACGCCTTCACACGTCAAACAGCACTGAACAATACCTGATTAGAAATTAGATGCCAAATAACATTTCTACCTTTAACAGCTGCATCCTGCAGACTGCCCAGGGGCTTAACCTAGGGAGACCGCTGCTTTCTCAGAAGTGAGATGGACACATTTAGCAAGATAACCAAAAGAAAATAACTCATGAGCTGCTCATGATTCCTGAGCCAGTAATGACATAAACACAAACCAAGGTGACGGAAAAGGCTTAGATGGACACACTTTTTTTTCAAGAGTGCACAATATTCAACAGTGATTTACGATATGCAGCCAGGAGTCCAAATCCCTTGAGGTACTGATCTCTTGCAAGACTACCTACTGCTGTTCACAAGAAATCAACCAGCAAAATCAGCCCTTTCACTAATGGAGATGCACCACTACTACAGACCTACAGTCCTTAGAGTGCAAAGAGCATTTGTGTCTGGGAATCTGTTCCTCAGGCAGGCCAAATGGGCTGCCCTGAGACATGCTGGAAGCTGCAAGAACACTTCCCACCCACACCGACTGCCTGGACAGCCAGAGACACCCAGATGTCACTGCCTGAGGCGCTGAGGAGCACAACCATTTCTTGTAATCAAAACAGATAAAGGAAGGGACTGTACCACCTCCAGAGCAGAGACTACACCTGGGGCAAGGAAACAAGCATTGTCCATTTGTCATGGGTTTGTATCTGGAATGTGAAACCAAGGCAGAAGGGCTTGAGAGCACTATGGGAATCTTTGCAGAGACCAGCAACAGCACGCTTAAGCGTGACAAAACATGGCACAGCTTTGAAGGATGGAGAAAAAAGCACTGAGGCTCCAGAGAACTTGAAATGAATTGTTTTTTTACAGTGACACTTCAGCACCCTACGTATTCGCAGCTACTGAAACCGAACCACACAGATCAAAGCTGTGTAAGTGGACCTGGTATCACTCTTTGAGCATCACACAGTGACCAACATTCATGCAAATGATCAAAACAAAAGCTAACTGATAAGAGAGGGAAAAAACAGCAATTAATTGACTTACTAACTATAAGAATAAACTACAGAACCCATAACTGAAGATACAGGGACACCATAGGGAAAACAGAGTAGTGATCCACTTTAGAAGACAGCAATGGAAGAAACCAGCACCTGAAGCAAACCCAGCAGCACACCTAAGCCTTGCCATGTGTTTCAGACCACGAAGTGCTTAGGTCATCCATTCTCATACTGTTGCGGAGCAGCACCCTCTTGCAACACCAACAAAACCCAACCTCACTTGGGAGCCAGAGCATGGGGCAGGCTGCTCAGGGAGTGCATGTATGAGCTCTCTGAGAGGCAACACATTGTGATGAAGGCCAGAAGGGTAAAGGGATAACACAGAGTGTTTGCTGGCTTAAGGACTGGCTAGTTACAATCAGTAGGGATAACAGGGATTGCCTGTGTCTGAGGATGCACCCACTTCCTGAGCATTGCCAATATGTTCTGGCTGGAGCACTACCAAAGGGTGAGGAACAGGCACTGAGCACTGCACAGCCTTCATCTGCCCTGCCCACCCAGGCCCGCGCTCATCTGCCGATCTAAGAACTGAAACAGAGCTGCCCACACACATAACTTCTGCATATTTTTCCAAGGCTCTTTAACAAGAAGTACACTTGGTACACGTGCAGCGAAGGCGAGTACCTCACGTCAGTGGATTTCCCCAGAGCATGACCTCTCTCACTGGGGAAAGCACAGAAGGGTGGGGAAAAAACAGCTTCTATCAACTTCTCAGTCTTGCAGCAACTTTGCAGATGGGTGATACCTGCTACATAGTGAAAACTGCCTTTTGCCTTGCTATCATGCAGCAGGTGCTGCTACAGACTGTAGCTACCCAGCTCAGAACACCTGTAAGGAAGTCTTCAAACCCATGTAAAGATGAGAATTGTTTTGTTAGAGAATCTATTCATTGGTATTCCCAAAGCTACCCTAAAACCAGCAAAAGATACCATTACACTCAAGCACTTAAAACCCCAGAACGGGCTCTGATGATGTGATTTAACAGTTACAAAATTATTGATATGGCTTCTACCCAATTTGCATATGCACTGGGAAAAGAAATACCCTTAGAGCATCCTGGCTTGCAACACCCCAATTCTGATGCACTGGCATATCACCTTACGCCTATGCTGTGACCACGCACCAAACGTGCTGAACTTTGGGAAGAGACAGCACTAAGAGCACTAAGAGCGAAAGAAACGCAAGTCCATCCCAGGCCCTCTTCTTGAATTTCAAAGCGCAGGCTCCAGGAGAGGTAACACAGGTGTTCAGCAGCTGCTGGTGAGGCTGAGCAGACCAGAAAGATGGCTGCACCATGGGATGCCCGTGGTCCCCACCACAGGATGCCCTTGTTGAGCTCCACATCCAGGCCCCAGCGATGTGATACTGGAGAGGTGTGGGCTCTGCTCCACAGAAGGACCTGCTCAGGAGCTCTGCTCTTAATGGTGGCCTCCACACTCCGACAGATGGCTCCAGGGCTGCGCGGGGATGCTCAAAGCACACAAGTGCACAGAAGCGAGGCAAGCAGAAGCACCGAGCAGGGGATCTACAGCTTTCCAAAACTTGTTGAGGATTATGTCGAAGCAATCAGAGGAAAAAGTCCCTGTGCTGTTCCCTTCAGCTAGTGAAATCTTGACAAATAAATAAACTGCCTCAGTTCTTCCCAACCAGAAGCGTGTTCCACATTCCAGCACTGACTCTTTCCATCTCCGGAATATTGCAAAAAGGTTCTTCAGAGCAAAGTAGACCAAGAGGAAATGTATACAGATCTTTACTGAAAAATAAATCTATGTCTCCGTAGTAGTTCTGCAATTTATTCAAACAGCATACAACAGAATTGCCATTTTATAGCGAATCCGCCCCAAAACTGAGCCCTTTTCTGTATAGCACTTAATTGTTGCTATACTATGTAAAGAGCAAACTCTACTGGAATGTACACAGTGAAAGAAAAGGAGTAAAGCTCTTCTTGCCAAGGAACTGCTATCACTACTAATACGTTATCTATAAAAATAAGGTCTAGGCAACATCCAAAAGTGTTCAAGTTTCAATAAATAACTATCAATGCCCCAGATTTGCACTGGCACAAGAAATACAGAGCTAACAGCTGAGAAATGTCCTTTCCTACAGCTGAACCAGCAACACGTCCTGTCCTGCTCCGGACTTAACACCGCTCTCCTTCAGGTTCACTCTCAGTGCGCGAGCACCCACCTGGATGACTGAGCTCTCAATGGCAAATTAAAGCTCTAGAGAAAGACAGTAGTTAAAAAAAATCTTTATCAATGCCAAGAAAATATACAGAGCCATATTATGCTTTAAATATACCTATATACACGCACATCTTTTCCAGAGGGCACAATTCTGGCCTTTTTTTTTTCTTTTTTTTTTTTCCTCTTTTCCTTTTTCTTCAAACTCTGAGAAGCTTATCGATTGCTATACACTCCGGTATGGCGCATTAGGAAACATATATATATAGATATATATATATATTATTATTTTTTATCCCCACGTGAAAGTAAAGTTCAGTCTTTCTGTAAACAGGAGTTACCTTAACCTCCGACACCTCCACAGGCCTCGCGCACTCCGCCCGGCGCGCAGCCCCGGCTCGCACAGTGGCCGCGGAAATCAACGGGCGCGGCGGCCCCGCTCCCTCTCTCCCGCTCCCCCGGCCACTCCTCAGCAGGCGCCTGCCTCGGGCGCGGTGGCGGCGGCGGCCTCCGGGGGCGGCTCGCGGGGCGGCGGCCCGGAGGGAGCGGCGGCGTTGATGTGGCAGCCAGAGGAGAGGTGGCTGCGGACGCGGCCTTGCAGCTGAGTGACCTGTGCGCGCAGCAGGTTGGCGGTGGCGGCCAGCTCGGCGTTCTGCCCCTTCAGCGCCTTCACCTTCTCCTCCAGCCGGGCGATGCGCTCCAGCTT
>NW_024884918.1:0-44024 GCF_019232065.1 Centrocercus urophasianus | reverse complement strand
GGGGGGGCTGCTGTCAGCCCTGATGGGCAGCTGGGCAGAGGGGGGCTGCAGCATCTCCCCCTGCCCCATATTAGTGGGATCCCATAGGAGCCAGGTTCCAAGCATCCCTGCATCCTGCTGAGCTGCAGCCTTGGGGGAGAGGGGGAGTTGCCTATGGGGGGCTGAGCTGAGGAGGGGGTCACAAGGAGGGGATCACTGCCCCCTCCCCGCCCCCCTCCATCCCTTCTAGTCCCCACTTCTGGAGTGGCTGTGTCAACAGCACAGCCGGCCAGGGCCGTTAATAATGAATGAGACCAAATTGGAGGCCGGCAGCGGCTAAGCCGAGCAAACACAGGAGCGGTGGTTAGGGTGGGGGCTGCGGGGGGGAGCGGGCGGGGGGGTGGAAGCTGCTGGGAGGGCACAGCACCGGTAAGGGGCACAGCTCCAGCATTGTCTGCATGGCTGCATTTGGGGGGCATACGGCTGGAGGGGGCTGCCATGGGGCTGAGGGGAGAGGTCATCATGGGTCTGGGGGCTTTCACTCACAGTTGGGGGGGGTTCTTCCCATATTAGGGCTTTGTGATCCCACCCCACAAGCTTGCAGTGCTCTTGCCCTTTGCCTGGTGCTGTCACAGAGGCAAAGTCCGTGTCAGGAGGTGGGGGAGGAGGGGAAGAGAAGAGCTGCCTGTGAGCTCTGTGGGACTCTGTGCAGAGGTGGGTTGGGGGTGCTCAGGGGGTCCACAAAGCCGTGGGTGGATACACGTGGTGCTGGGAGGCTCGGGAGGGCCCCGGGTGCACAGATGTGGGTGGTCTTGGGTGGGCTCAGGGATCCTGGATAGGGATATGGGACTTGGGTGGTGGTGGATGAGTACTGAGCGGGTGCAAAATGGCTCTGGGTGGGGTAATGGGATGCCGAGATGGGTATAGAGGGGTCCTGACTGGGGGGCTATGGGACCTGGTGGCAGATCTGGGTGGGAACAAAATGGCTCTGGATGGGCTTGTGGGATCTCATATGGACACAGGGGGCCCTGCATGGGCATGCAGGGTACTGAGCAGTTGTGAAGCAGGTCTGAATGAGCACTGATGGTCCTGGGAGAGCATGAAACAGCACTGGGAGGGCACAATATAGCTCTGAGTAGGCTTGTGGTTTCTCCAGATGGGCACAGGGGGTCCTGAGTGGGGGGTATGGGACCTGGGAAATTGCCAAGCCCTGGGTGGGCACACAGGACTCTGAGTGGTGGGATCCATATGGGCACAGGGGTTCTGAGGGTGGGCATGAAACAGCATTGCGTGGGCACAAGATAGCTCTGGGTGGTCTTGTGGTGCCTCCAGATGGGCACAGGGGGTCCTGGGTGGGGGATATTGGACCTGGGTAGGGATGGCCAAGCTCTGGGTGGGCACATAAGACTCTGAGTGGTGGAATCCATATGGGCACGGGGGTTCAAGGGGTGGGCATGGAGCAACTCGGGGTGGGCTGGTACAGTCCTCGGTTAGCACGTGGGACACAGAGGGGTCCGTCACAGGAGGCACAGCTGTGCCCCACTGCCCCCAGCAATGCCTTCCCTCCCACAGGACGCCGGATGCCAGTGCCACACCAGTGCCACAGCTCAGCCGTGAGCCAACCAGCATGGCCAAGCGGCTACTGGTGGCCTACGGGCTGTGGGCGCTGGGGGGGCCACTGGGGCTGCATCACCTCTACCTGGGCCGGGACAGCCACGCTCTGCTCTGGATGCTGACACTGGGAGGCTTCGGTGCCGGCTGGCTCAGAGACCTCTGGCACCTCCACCATTGGGTGGCCGTGGCCAACAGCACCAACAGCCAGCGCAGGAGGGCTGTGCCAGCACTGAGCCCCATACTCCTGGCGGGGCAGGTGGTCGTGGGGACATATTTTGGACTGGTGGCCGCGTTGGCACTGCCTTGGGTGCCCCAACTGCTGGCCCAGCCGCTGGCTGTGGGGCTGGGTGTGCTCCTGACAGCCTCCGTGGGCGAACAGAGCCCCAAAGCACACCGCGTCCTTACAGCAGCCTTCCTCACCTCCCTCCTCTTCCAAGCCCAGCTGCTGGCCGTGCTGCCCTCCAGCATGGCTGCAGGCATGGCGGCACAGCGGCACCGCCGCTATCAGCATCCCGCCGGGCCTCCGTTGCGGCTCCGCGCCCGACTCTTCCGTCTGGGCATGGCCTACATGGCCTTCGCCGTCCCGGTGGGGTACAGCCTGCTGCACAGCACCGCCGGGGCTTTGGGGTGGGTGGGGACCATCCCCATGCGGTCCCTCCAAAGCCTGGCCTGGATGCTGGGGCTCAAAGCTGGGCCTGGAGGATGCACTGAGCGGCAGCTGTGGGCTTATCAGGTATGGGGCGCATTGAGACGTGGGGAGGAAGGGGGTTTGGTTGTAGAGGGGTTGCACGGGGTGTAGGCATTTTGGGGGTGTTGGGAACATCCAAACAATGTATCAGGACGGTATCTCTGATAAAGCAGATTTGATTTGCAACTGCAGTGGCGGGCGTCCTGCAAGCAGGAGAGCACGCAGAAAACAGCGTTGCATCTTTCATGCCCTATTACTCAGCGCTGATCTCTTTCTCCCCTGGTTCCTCGTTGGCTGAGTACTTTAGGATCACAATCTTCCCGACGCTCAACTAAACATACGGATACTGGATAAACATCCATTTTTGCTGGCTAAGCATACATCGCTAATTAGTTAAGTTCTCACATTTGCTCATTCAACACTTGGTCATTGTTTCTGGACATCTGCTCGTCCTTGCATAGAGGTAAACTTGGAAGCAGAATAGGGGAGTATCTTGATGCCTCCCTGTTGCATCCCAACCTACCAAGGTTGCCTACCCAAGGCAAACCAGCCTTGTGTAGAGGCCCTGTCTTCTTTAACATTTGTTAAGTCTGTTTTTCTTTTGCTGAGGGTCTCTTATCCAAACAGAACAGCCCTACAATATGCTTTCTAGTCCACAATACTATGCCTATACTATTTGGAACATTTAAAAACTATTGCAGTTTTGCAAGCAAGAATTAATCACGCAATTCAGCAACTAAATTTCTAAAGTATGTTACTAACGTAGATGGTATTTCTACTTTTTCACAAGTCACAAAATACAAATACATTGTGCTCTACTTCTTCAGATCAATTCCTCCTTTTTAATATCTAATGCAGGAACAACATTCCATTCCTACAGGGGCAAAAGCTGGGAGGAATGGGGTTTGGCTGCCCCTAGCCTGTTGAGGGTATACATATATATGTTGCATGTGGCTGATTTCGGGGTGTTTGGGGGACAAACACTGGGGGGAATGGGGTTTGCTTGCCCTTAACCTGTAGCAGGGTAGCACGGGGTGCACGTGGCTGATTTTGGAGTGTTTTGAGGCGGAGGGGGAGGCTGCCACCTCATCCCATCGTATCCCTTTTTGCCTCTTCCAGGTTCTCGGCATCCCGCCCGGCTCTGGCATTGAGGAGGTGCAGAGGAGCTACCGGGAGCTGGTGAAGGTTTGGCACCCCGACCACAACAGGCAGCGGGCTGAAGAGGCCGAGCAACGCTTTATTGAGCTGCAGGAAGCCTACGAGGCGCTGGGAGGACCCCGCAGGGCAGCAGCAGGAGGAGGCTGAGCCCGGCATGCAGAGAGCTGAGGCACTGATACGGGGTTGTAACCCGGGGTTTGTAACACGAGGTTTCTTTCCTTTCTTTGTTTCTTTGCTCAGCGCCATGCGGTGCTGGGGCCGGGGACGTGCACCGTGCAAAGCAATGCACGAGGTGTCGTGTAAACTGTTGCACGGGGATGGCTGCGACCAATGGATGGAGGCTCGTGCAAATCATTGCATAGGGATCCGTGCCGGTCGTTGCACGAAGATCTGTGCAAATGGCTGCGCTGGGGCTTGTGCAAACCGTTGCATTGGGCACCATGCAAACCACTGCACGCGGATCCGTGCGCAGCATCGCCTGAGGACCTCGCCTGGGGACCTCGTCCATCTCCGAGCCCCCCGGCTTCCAACAACCCACCCCGGTCCCAGCGGGATCGCTCAGGTGGAACCGCGCCTCGAACCCGCCTACATCCGCTCTCAGTCACCGCCTTTCTCACGCTCGGCTCTTTCCGGAGAGGATTCGGGTGTTTCCGCCACAGGGCGGTGGCTCTCGGCAGTTTCCGTCCACGTTCGGCCCCCGCTGCCCCGCCTTGCTCCGCCCCTCAGGGGGCGGTGAGGCGTGGCCTCTCCAGTACCGCACCCGATTGGCCCTGGGCAGCGATTAACCCCGCCCCTCCCCGAGCTGCGTCTGCGCACGTTACAGAACACAGCCCTGCCCTCTCATTGGCCTGAACCCCTCAGCCCGCCCCCCACCTCGCTCCAGACTGGCTGAAAACGCAAGGAGGCGGGCCTCGCCTCCCCCTCCTCCTCTCTCTCATTGGCGGCGATCTCCGGGAACAGCGTGACGCTATTGGCTTTCTCGCGGCATCCGCGGAACCGATTGGTTAGAGGGAGGCTGAGGGCTCCGACCGGGCCGCGGCCCCCGCCTCCTCTCCGCTGCATCCGCGGCGGCCTGAGGTGAGCTGAGGGGCGGGGGGGGGGAGAGGCCTGGAGGTGAGGGGGGCCCGAAGGGGTCTGGAGGGAGCAGGGCCTGAAAGATGAGGTGGTGGGGTGGGGGACACCGGGGGCTGATTTGGAAGGGAGAACAGTGAGAGGAGAGACCCCCGTAGGCCGCGGCGCGGGGAGGAGGGCTGTGGGGAACTGTTCTGTGAGGCCTCGGGTTGGGGGGAGGCTGGGCGTTATGGGCTCACGGGGCTTTGGGGTCTGGGGGGAGGTTGGCTGAAGACTCCATCGGGCACGAAGGGCCCGCGGAACGAGCCCAGGCTGCGGGTACGGCTGAGTCAGTGCTTCTCCTCCCCATCACACCGGGTTTGGAGCTTTGGCGTCTGTCTCTGTCGTTGTCGTGCCTCGTTAATGAGGGCTAATAGCAGTTAATGGCTTGTGGGGGGGTTGTGACTCCGCCAGCAGCCGAGTTGTGCTCAGCTCCAGCTGTCCCAAGCTTTTGGTTGTTGTGGTACCACATAAAGTTCTGTCCTTTTGGGCTTTTTAGCCCCACTGTGCTCCTAAGAGCCGTCCCATGAGCAGCACTTCCCGGTAGCGTTCCCTTAAAGGAGCATTTAAATGTTTTATGAAGCCTTCGGCAGAAGGTTCTGGTTGGATCCCGGATGAAGGAGCTCAGAGGTGACTGCGGGAGGATTTGTTGGTGCTGCGTTATTCTGGCAATTAAAATTTAGAGCTTGTTTTTAATTGCTGCCTCGGGCTGTGGCTGAGGTCAAAGGGAAAGCTGAGAGGGGATGGCAAGAAAAGCCTTCCCCTGCATGGAGCTTGGGGAGCTGCAGGAAGTCCTCACCACACAGCAGCGGGGCAGGGGAACGTTCTTTTTCTGTTTCCCATCACCTTTCTCCTTCCTTTTTCTCAGAAAGTTGTGCTTTTTTTTAGATGCTTTGGTTAAGAGCTCAACCCCAATCTAAAGGACAGTCGTACTCTGTGCCATAATTCTTGGCAGATCCCTGAGACCCTTGCACTCAGAAAGGTAGCAAATGAAGCCTGAAAGCAGCAGTGGTGCACACTGTTGCTGGGACAGATGCTTTTTTCTGGTCCCCCTGCATCCTGCTGAGGTTTTTGGAGTACTTCAAGCCGAGGGGTCCTGCTGTGAGAGAAGCAGAAGGAAGGTTCCCACCTTGAGGCATAGGTTGTGTCACTGTGTGAAGCATCAGGAATCCACCACTGTGTTTGGAGACTGGATGAGGGAAATGCTCCTGGAGGGAGAGCTGACCCGTTTTTCTGCAGCAGCCACCCATGGGGGCTTCACTGAGTGCAGGAGAACTGCTGTGAGGGGTTCTGCGGGCTCAGGGGGTGGCTGCAGGAGAGTTTCGTCAGCTGGAGGACGGAGCTTTACTTCCTCACACTGATAAGGGGACTCAGTGAGCCTGGGAAAGGTCCACGTTTGAGGAAAAGCTCGCACTGGGTGGGGGCAGAAAAGTGAAATGCTGAGAGGGGGCTGAGACCTCTGAGCTTGATGTGGGCTGCTGTAACATAGCAGACATCGGCGGGTTTCACCCTCAGAGGGTTTCTCAGCAAAAGCACCTTTGGTAGGATAACAAAAACCCCCAGGGCGCATTTCTCTCTGTCCGTCTTTCCCTTTAAACAGGGAGCTCTCAAGTTTGGAAAGTTCACTGAAATGCTCTGTCTAGACAGGGCAGGAATGGCCTGGAAAGAGAACACCACGGGCGGGGTGATCTGAAGTCATTTCTTTCTTGCTGTGCTGTCTGTAAAGCTGCGAATGACTTTTCCTTATTTGAAAGTGAGCCGGTCTGTGCTTAGCAAAAATGTACATTCCCGTTGTGGCTCGGGAAAGCCACGTGCCAGCTGGGATCAAGGAGGGTTCCATCGCTCTGTCTGCAGCACTGGGTTTCTGTGGGTTTTTTTTTTGTGCCCCCTCCATCCCATTCGGTATTTCATTTTAATGCTGCAGGTCGCTTTCTGTCTTGTTTTGTGTTGACTCTTTGCTGTTTCTGTAGATACGTGGATTTGAGCTGCTTGATCCCACCTTGGGGGTTGCTGGTGCTAATTTTGGAGGAATGTTTGCCATTAGTGGTTATTTTATTCCCCGCTCCGTTGCTTTTTCACTTTGTGCACAGGCAGCTCAGAGCTGGGCTTGCCAAAGGGTGGCTGGGAAGCTGCGGTGCGCTGCTTGTTTCTCTTCACGTGTTTTAATTACTGTTCATTTTCTACCTCTGAAGTGGGGAGAAGCTATTTGCTGGGTGATAACGTGCACTTGCTTCAGATACTTGGAGATCTCCCAGCAACTTTTCAGGCAGCTTTTTTTGCAGTGGTGTCCCCTCAGGTGCTTGCTTCTGAGGCTGCAGAGACCGCTTATAAACGTTCCTTGCTGAATTTGTTTGTAAGCAGTCACTCTTTGTATGTAAAAATCCATTCTTTTTCCCAGCTGACTTGGAGACAGCTGGAGGGAGTTCACCTGAAGTGCTCTGTGTGCTGCTCCGGGTTTGGTGCCTTTCTGTTCTCCCTTCTTATCCAAAAGTGCATTTATTTAAAGGCGTGGAATTATCAAGAAGTTTGGGTGCAGATCTGAAGGTGCCCAGGTCCCCGTGCACTGGGAAATGGAACCTGGGATGCATTTCACATCATTATCCCCATCCTTCCCTGCTCTCGTTTTGGGATTTCAGCTCCTCATACTGCAGCAGTGCTGCTGCATTCTTTGGGCTTCTAAACCATATCCTGGGAATGCCCCTACGGATAGTCCTCGTTGGGATGGGTGGGAGCTGAGCTGAGTATTCCTCAAGCAAGCAATCTGTGTGTTCCTCTGTGCGTTTTCAAGCCTGTGGTTTCACAAGGAACGCACAGAACCTCCCGGTTCCGTAATGCTTTGCCTTCAGCCTGCATTTGATAGATGGCATTGGCAGGTCGTGCCTTTTCTTCCTGGCTGCTCGGGCCGGATCCCCATTGTTCTGCATGCCGTGTCCAGTTGCTCTTTGTTTAACCTGGCACCGTCCCTCCCTCGAGAGCCAGAAGCATACGGAAAATCCTTACTGAGTGTCCCTGCTGTGTGCTGCTGGGATGCTGGCTGCTGAAACACCAGGGATCCTCGTTGCTCCCCATCCGCGTCCTTCGTTAGCAAACGTTTTATGGTGGCTGTAAACCCACCTGGTGTGGGGCTTAAATCACAGAGTGCCTTGAGCCTTTGGGATCCACAGTGAGGCCATGGGGCTCTCGTTGCCTTACGCTGTACGTTGCTTTCTGCTAGCTGTTCCAAAGCACCTTTAGGAAAATACAGATTTCACTCCTTAAAAACCAGCAGTAAGATGTGCTGACAAGCTGAGGGATGTGGGTACCCCTTGGGCTTGCTGGGCAGCAATTCCTGACTTCCTTTCTTTCTTTTTCCCCATTGTTATTTAGAACCTGAGACAACTGACACCGGCAGCCGCGTGACAAGGAGCAGCTTTCCCCAGGAAGAAGCCGTGCTGCTCTGTGGGGCTGTCAGCTGAATTCTGACAGCTCCAGACCCTGCTTGCCCTCTCTGCTGTGATTTTGCCATCCCAGACCAAACACCATCCACTCCCCTCCTCGACTGGAGGCTGTGTGTGAATCACAGCTGCACTGCTCAAGGGCTACGACTTCTTTTTCTCCCTCCCCTCCTCCCCCTTCTCGTATAGCTGCTCATCAGAGCAAACGCACCAAGATGTCTAAAAAGCAAAACCCAAAAGGTAAGATGCATGCGGATATGCTATAATCAAATGTCAATAAACAGCACGATTGATTCCAAAGTTATCAATTAGGAGAGGGGTTAATTGCTTCTGCTGTACTCCTCTCCAGGCTGCTGGCGACGCTTGACAGCTTCTTGTCACCATCTTGGTGACATCGTATAACCTGTTGGGTTTTGTGACATTTGTAGCAGCGTTTCAGTTGTCCAGCTGGACAGCTCTGATTCTGGACTTGCTGCATATATTAATACTGCCCCATTTTCACTGACAGAAAGTGGCAGAAAAGAAATATTTTCAGTAGTTCAGCAGCACCCATGCAGCACCTGTGCAGGTTCTCCCTTTTCTGCTGTTTCACATTGAAGACAAAGCTGTTCTTGCAGCAAGCAGCTCAGTGCAGAGAGCCCTTGTTTGCTGCACGTGAGACATTAATTCTAAAGTGTGGGGAGGGGGAGAGGTAGGGGTTATGAAGGTTATGGTTGTCTTTTTATTTGCACTGACTACTAATTAATAATTTAAGGCGAGAGCTTTGACAATCCGTGTCCTCTGCCTCGAGAGAAGCGCTTTTGTTCTCGGTAGATTTTTGCCTCTCGCAGCTCTGGCACAGAAATGGTGCCTACCTGAGCAGCACTGCTGTCCTTTGACATCCAGCTCCATGCGTGGTTCGAAGCAATTAGCAGCACTTATGGAAATTACTGTATAGGATAATTTTGGAGTTATTTTTAAAATGCTGCATCCGTGCTTTTGGAAGCCTCAACACAAGCCGTTAGGAAATTGTCTTCTCTCTGCTGCTGGAAATGGAGCCCAGCAATTGTTGTCAGCGACTGCGTGGGGAGAAAAGCAACAGGGTGGTGGGGAATAGAGGGAAGTCTGCAGGAGGCAGCAGGGAACCCTGCGGGGCTGGCATTGCTGGGTTTCTGAGGCCAGGAGGGCACCGGGGCTGTCAGCATTTGATGCTGCAGGCTGAAGCCCTGGTGTGCTCAGCAGATGTCATGCAGGCCCTGTGCAGGTAAGGAGTGTCTTCTCAGTTTCTCTGGAAGCCAAACAAAACCCCTTTGCTGTGTAACAAAGGAGCAGTGAGGAGTGCTGAGAGGTGAGAGGGTTGCTTTCAATAATGCAGCAGTTCTGAAAGCAAATCAGGAGCCCACCTGCTGCTGTTGCATGAGAGCGCTGCGGAACAAGGTGAGCGTCTGAGCTGCTCAGGAGGGTGTCGGTGAGATCTGGGAGGTGGGTATGGAGTTTGGGCATGGATGCAGTGCAGCCCTTGGGCTCTTCCTTCTCCATATACATCGAGGGGGCATCGCTGTTGGTGAAAAATTGCCCTGCGTGAACTTGGGGAGGGGAAAATGTCACAGGGAGCCTGCACAGGTGTGGTGTGGGGGGAAGTTCTGTTTTAATCTCATCCTTCATCTAACTGTGCCATTCAAGTGGAAGCTCTGCTGAATCCCAGCTCTGTGTAATGCTGCTTCCTCAGCCTTTGGCTGGGAGAGGGAATCCCAGAACTGCCAGAGTTGGAAGGGACACGTGCAGACCCTCAGTCCGACCCTGTGCTAAAGCAGGATGCACAAAAAAGCATCGGGAGGGCTTGGATCTCTCGGGGAAGGAGACCCCACGTCCCTGGGGGTCAGGTTTGGACTTAGAGCTGCAATGAATGCTTGGGCCATTCGGATCTATTTACAACAACAGCAGTAACATGGCATTTCTTGTCTAGACAAAGCCCCGAGGTGCAGCTGCCACCTCCTTGGGCTCCTCCTTGAAGCACAGTGACCACACCACAGGGTGTTAAAATAGTTCCTGCAGCAGCTGATGGAGGCACTGAGCCCCAGCTCTGGATTGGAGGCAGTGATGGGGTGAGTGCAGTTTGTGAGCCAGATGGACCCCCTCGTGCATCTTAATGTGCTCTGTGGGGAAGGAGGGGCTTAGAGGCACGTGTGGTGGTGGTGTCTGTGCTCCTGGATCATAGGGAAAGAGGGAGGATGCTGGAAAGTCCTGCAGGGGCCTTGATCTGTGCTGGTTTGTATCTCAGTGTTAATTTCTGCTCAGCGGGTAGCGATACACTCCTAGTTTTGTAAGCTAAATGATTTGTTTCTATGTTCAGTCCTGCAGTGGCAAACAGGAGTCAGGACGACCCAGAATGGGCAGGGCTGTCCTAGGCTGCTGGGTTCCTGATGTCCCAGGAAACAGAACGGGTGTTTCTTGGGCTGTTCTTGCACACCTTTCACGTAGGAGTGACTGATCAGTGGAGTTACAGGAGAAGGAAACTGAAGTGAGCAGGCAGTGTGGTGCTGGGCAGGGCAGATTCTTCTTGGCAGCTTTGGTGCTTCTGTTGCAGAGAAGCAATTTATGAAACAGTGCCAAAGCACAGAAGTAAATGATGTGGGATGAGTGATTTCTTGCCCCCTCCTTTTTCTGGGAGCTGCAGTTATGAGCACAGAAGCAATTAGGACCATGGTTCTGGAGTTACTGCATCGCATCCGCAGGGCAGCGCTGTGTGTTTTCATGCAACAGCATCCAAATGACACGGCGTTCCGTGCTGCCATGCACAGCCACAGCCCCACGAAGGTGTTCATTCCCCAAATCCTGAAGGCAGTGGCAGCAGCCAGACGTCTGCCCATGAGGATGGAGCATTTTAAATTCCATCCATTCCTGCAGATCCCCGCCACCGCCAGAGACCTGAGTGCCAGCAGCCCTTCTAATGATGCTCGGGAGCACTCCTGGGCAGCATCACATGAACACAGTGAAATCTCCATTGCATAATTTTTGCATGGTCAACGTTTTAGCTGCTGGGAGGACCGTGGCTGGAAGCTGGAGCTGTGGTGGGAGTGAGGTGCTGACAGCTCCGTCTGCAAGAGCTCCAGCACAGACACAGCTGTAGGAAGGGGTAGGATTGAGCGCTGCAGCGGGGAGCTGAGCTTCATCTTCCTTGGCACCTGGGTCCTCGGTGGTTGTTCTGCAGTGAGGGTTTTGAGAAAAGATCTCTAATTCTCACTCGGTGATGGGAATCTGAGAGCCATTTACAAGATGAAGGGCCGGGAAGTTGGGAGCTCAAACTTGCGTGAGCTTCAAAAACAGGAGACAATCTCACTCATGGGGCTGAAATGGGGAAGGACGGAGCGAGGGAAGAATTTAAGCGTTCATCTGTAGCCTAAATAAGAGCCTGACCTTTCCATCATGTTCACAATTCTGTCACTGCGTTTGGAGGCATCTCGGTTTAAATGCTACATCAATGTCTGGGAACCGCTGAAGTCAATGGTGTGTCTCAAAACTGCGTGTGAGTAATTTGGAGGAGGTGAGGGAAGGGACGTGAATCAGCAGCTCGGGGTGGTGGCCCACCAGAGCGGGCTGCTGGATGCATTTCCTTCCCCAAAATCCCAAATTTAGATGCTTGGGCCTTTGGCATGTGAGGTGATCCCAGGGCAGGGATGGCAGGGAGTGAATCTGTTGCTGGAGGCTGGCTCTGCTCTGGTGTCTATCTGGAAGATTAGCATTGCCCCGAGGATGGGAGCTGGTGGGAGCGTGAGCTGCTCAGTCTCCAGAGCCATTCATCAGTCTGGTTGCCTTCAGGTGGGGGAGGTTGGTAACGTGCTGCTGAGGGGATCATTAGCTCTTTGTTGCTGGGCTCACAGAGGGATTGACGCAGAAATGTGAGGGTGCAATCAGCCTGCTTTGGTAATGGTTTATGTCACACCAGCCCTGCTAGGGCTGTGTTTGCTTCTTTGTGGCTTGGTCTGCAACTGGCTTGAAGCAGAGCTGCAGCTGAAGCAGTTTCATTGGCTCCCTGTAACGTGGCGGGAGGAACAGAATCTGTCCTTTAATTAAAGTTGGGGCACTGTGTGCTTTGCTCTCAGCAGCTAATTGCCCTCTGTTTGGTAGAACTGCCCAGCAAGCACTGTAACCACTGGAGCTGACCATGCTCTCCAGATGTCTCCCAGCACCTGAACGTTCCAACTTGAGCTTCCCATCTCCTTTGTCTTCACAGATCCATCTGGATTCATTTTCGATGTGCAGTCCAACACTGTGATGGCCCAAGGAGGAACCTTTGAAAACATGAAGGAGAAGGTAAGTGCATCTCGGGGGAATTCAGCTTGCCATTTTAGTACTGCGTCTTTATCTGCTGTCAGAGGTTAAATATGCTTCTGTCTGAGAGCTAACTGTGCTTCTTTCAGGAGAAGAATTTTATTCAGGCTAAATCATTCTGGCATATGAAAGTTTGATAAGGAAGGGCATCGGTTAAGGTGTTCAAACTGCTTGCACAGGGCTGCAATGTGAGGTAGAGCAAATGCTTCACCCCTCGACCTCTTCTCTTCCCTCCAGATCAACGCAGTGCGTGCCATAGTCCCAAACAGGAGCAACAATGAAATTGTCCTCGTGCTCCAGCATTTTGACAACTGCGTGGACAAAACAGTGCAAGCATTTATGGAAGGTAACTGCAGTGGGCTTCTGGGCTCTGTCATAGAGTCATAGGATCATAGAATGGCCTGGGTTGAAAAGGACCACAGTGATCACGTATCACGTAGTTTCAACCCCCCCTGCTGCGTGCAGGGTCTCCAACCAGCAGACCAGGCTGCCCAGAGCCACATCCAGCCTGGCCTTGAATGCCTCCAGGGATGGGGCATCCACAGCCTCCCTGGGCAACCTGGGTGCATCACCACCCTCTGAGTAAAAAGCTTTCTCCTAATAACTAACCCCTGTCTCAGTTGAAAACCATTTCCTCTTGTCCTGTTGCTGTCCACCCATGTAAACACCCATTCCCCCTCCTGTTTATGTATACGAGCTCCCTTCAAGAACTGGAAGGCCACAGTGAAGTCTCCCTGGAGCCTTCTCCAGGTTAAACAAACCCAGTTCCCTCAACCGTTCTTCACAGGAGAGGTGCTCCAGCCCTCTGATCGTCTCAGTGGCCCTCCTCTAGTCACTCATACCTGCTGTGTTTGTGGGCCTTCAGGAGCTCCTGCAGCAGGGTCAGAGTGCAGCACATACCCCACATGGCAAGCAGCCTGTGGAGCTTCTCAGCTCACCCTCACATGTTGATGTTTGTCCAACTGGAGGTTAAGGCAGAGATAAGGACTTGATAACTCTTTAGGTAATGGGGGTTAGATACTCAATTACAGAAACTCTCACTCATGTGTACAAAGCAGGGAACGTCTTCAGCTTCATTTTTTCTGCTGTTTGTACTTTGAAACCCAGATGGGTTTTGAAATACTTTGAAGTGCTAACTGGATTTTGTGACCTCAGAGAAGGTGGCTCTTGCTGTTGGCACTGCATGTGTGCCATCCTCACTGCTCATCACTGCTTTTTATTTCAGGTAATGCCAGTGAAGTATTGAAGGAATGGACTGTGACAGGCAAAAAAAAGGTAACACTTCTGAATACACCTTGCAAATGCAGTTGTCTGTTTTTTTATTATTATTATTATTTCTTTGAGGATGAGGGAGAGCATAAATCGAGACTGCCTGCCGTTCTCTGCCTTCCTGGTAATTTTGATGAGATGAGAAGCCAGAGAGCAAACGTGTTCTGCACCGTTCTGTGCATGCACACTGCTGGCAGCAGAGCAGACTGCCAGAGATGATTGCTGTGTTACCAGGCGCCTCGCTGCTAAGAGCAGGGATTTTGCATGGGGCCTTCGTTGCAAGCTAACCCCTAACATCACGTCTGCACTCGGTTTCGTTGTCAGAGACATTGCGTTGGGCTGAAAAAAGCTTCTAGACTTACAGCCCTTGCAATAGCTTTTGTTTTGCTGACCCTCTGCAGGACTCCTAATCCACACACCCAGCCCCACGCTGAAGTAAATCTTTCTCAGGTCCGTTTGCTGCAGCAGAGCTCCGTAATTCACTGCTCAGATGGTTGTGCTGTTCCATTTTTCATCGGTAACCTTTGGAGCTGAACAGTTGCATTTAATGCTGAGCTCTGTGGAAATATTTCTGTGTCATGTAGGCTTCCCTGCCCAGCTCTGTGCTCAGACCTCTGCGAAACGGTTAAAGGAAGATTTGCAAAGTTTTCCAGAACTTGATATTATAATGTCCAAATCCACCAGGACAGGAAGAAAATCATAATTATTCAAAAGGACTCCTTTGAATACTTAAAAAGCACCAGGATAAAATAGAGAGGGGAGGAATGTGACCGAGGAGCCGTGTGCTGGGGATCGAGGGAATTGCTGTCAGAGCGAAGGCTAGGGCAGCACCCCGAGGGGAGTGGGGCAGCCCCCCACAGCCCCACTGCTTCCCACAGCCCTCATCCCATGCCCTGGGCTCGCTGGCACACCGTTGGAGGGGATAATGAGTTTGCTCGTTAATGCCTCTATATCTGTCCTCATTGTTGAATGAATCCCTCCTGCTGTTAACAGGATCAACAACAGGGCTGGCTGAAAAGGCATTTAATTCAGCTACTTTCAGGCGGTAAGCACAAGCTTAATTTTCCCTTCAGGAATTAAAGCTTAACGTTTTTATTTTTCTTTCTTTCTCTCTCTCTCTCTCTCTCTCTCTGTGGTGTGGATGCCTAATCCTCAGAACAAGAAGAAGAAAACCAAACCGAAACCGCAAGCCGAGGCGAACCCTGGCCCCACAGACCCCAGGAAATTGGTGTCCACTGAAGAGGAGCAGTCAGCAAACTCGGAGAAGGGGGGAATTAACGGTTTCCATGTCAACGGCTGTGCCCATGACACGGAGTCGGTGGACTCGCTCAGCGAAGGGCTGGATGCGCTTTCAATTGATGCCAGAGAGCTGGAGGATTGCGAGGCCTCTGTGCCAGACATGCCTGAGAGAACAGGTTAGTCCCCAGAAGAAGCGGCAGGAGGCTCCCGCTGGGTGTTTAAAAAGCAGAGGAGCTGCCTCTCGCCTTTTGTGTCCCTCCTTTGACCGGGGTCAGCTTTGAGAGCTGATTTGTTTGTATGGTCCTCCAGGAAAGGGCAGCTCACCCCAAGCTTTGATTTCTGCTTGTGGTCCTAAAGGGCTGGTGAGCGTTCTGCTGTCTTCTGTGTGTGTCATCGTCCCCTGTCCCCCCCTTCACACCAGTGTGCTTTGCTCTGGCAGTGCCTCAACTAGAGAATGGAATAGCAGACCTCGACACCAAATCTCTCACCATGCACCCTGCCCAGAGCCCTTCGTCTCTCAGACAGCGTCCTGATCAGCACAGCGCCAGCAGGTCTGGCTCCAGACCCACGGCCCCCACCTCCCTGCCTGCTGTGCGCCTGGACAACGTCGCCTTCTCACCTGCAAACAAGAAGCTGGGTAAGGCCCCCGGGTCTGCACCCTCCCTTGTGTCACGGCGGGTTGCCAGCAGCCAAATTCTCACCACCTCATCCGCTGCGTTGCTGACGGACAGCGCTGAGGCAGGCTGGACGTTGATTTTAATACAAGCTAACACACTTCTTATTATCTGGCCTCTAACTTGCACTCTGCTCCTCCTCTTCCCCGTGCACAGCAGGAATCTTGACAGCAGTTTAGATGTAGTGCCTGGAGCAGCAAACCCGTGTGAGAAGGCAGGGCGGGAGGCAGCCTCGCTGCATACGCTTAGCCCACTCTTCTCTGCTCCCTCGCAGAGCCTTTGGGTTCTTTCTCATCTGTTGTGCGAACGTGTCAAGAGGACAGTAGTTGGGACCAGCCCTGTTACAAGAAGTGACAGCCTCCTGTTACCCGTGGTTTTTTTCTCTTTCGTGTGCTTTCTCTTACGATAACAAGAGGGGACAGGAGGACCTGAGACAGCGGTGGTGAATGTGGTTGTCGTGCTTAGCTCAGTGAGGTGAGGCGGTGGCTGTGCCCCTAACCCAAAACAACTCAGATGCATTTGGTTACTGTTGTGAATTTGAAACTGTAGAGAGATGCCCCTGCTCACAGAATGAAGTCCTTCAAGCTCTGGGAGAGCTTTCCTTGGTGGAAAGCCTGCAGAACTTCTGCTGAACCGAGTGCCTCTGTAACGAGGGAGGGAAAGGAGGTATTAAAACCAAGCAGGACATAGTTTAAAAGTAAGAGGGAAAGCGTTCTCCTGATTTCCCCTGCTGGGAGGATTTAGCAGTGTGATTGACATGGCTGTTTAAGTTCTCTCTGTCTCTTGGTAGGTTCTAATATTGAAAAATCAGTGAAGGATCTCCAGCGCTGCACCGTCTCACTGGCTCGGTACCGGGTGGTGGTGAAAGAGGAAATGGATGCTTCCATTAAGAAGATGAAGCAGGTATTTGCTGAGCTGCAGAGTAGGTAAGTGAAATGTAGGAGCGGATCCAGATGTGTTGAGGATTAAGATCAATGAATTCAGAATAAAACTTCAGCTCTCCAGTCAGGCTAATGACAAGCTTGTGTTTGCCCCGCTGGCCGAGCACCGTTTGTCAGCGCTTGAGAGCTCAGCGTGTCGTCAGGAATTAAGCCCATGTCTGAAGGCCTGTGCTCTGCAATTTGTAGAGGCTTTTTGCAGGCAGCTGTGCAAAGCCTGCGTTGGAGCTCACTGCCCACATGCAGCAGGAGCTCCGTGCCCCATTCAGGGCTTTGTTGTCCATCCGGCTTCTTGGCAAACTTTGATTCTGTGTCTGCATGAGGCAGTTAACGCGGCCTTCCTGAAGTCCTGTTGAGCACAGAGGGTGGGAGGAACTCGCTGGGTAACGTGCTGCTAGCTGGGTGCTGGCGTTAGCTGTGCTGGGAGCAGAGAGTGCAGCAGTCTGTGTCTCTTCAAAACAAACATTTGTATTTGAAATCTGCAAATTTGGGTTGCATACAGCGTGGAAGAGCAGGCTCCTTCTGAAGGTACACACACACACACAGTAATGATCACACTGCAGAGCGCTGCTTCTCCGTTTTTAAGCCAAGCTTTGAATACAGTGCACAGTGTTCCCTCCAGGTGCACTCAGGTCTTTTTAATTACCATTTTCATTGCTTTGGGTAAGCACTTCACAGTGACATTCCCAAAGTCCTGACACCAGATGCACTCGATGCCTTGGCTGATTGGATCTGTTAGTGAGAAATTGTTCTTGGTTATACAAACACGAGTGCATTTGATAAAGAAGTGTAAGAAACTGCACAGAGAGTTCCCTGCTGATCTCATCGTCTCCGAACTCACTGAGGGTGCGCTCACTCCTCCTGCCCAGCTCTCTGATGATGTTCAGGAGCTCTGATCCCAGCACTGACCCTCGAGGGGCACCACACATCGCTGCTCTCCATCTGGACGCTGAGCCCTCGGCCACCGCTCTCTGGGTACAGAATCGTATCCAGCTGAGCAGTCTGCCCATCTTTCCAGTTTGGAGAGAAGGATTTTATGGCAGGCTCCGTCAAAGTCCAGATAGATGACTTCAGTGGCTCTTCCCTTGTCTGCTGACTCAGTTGCGCTGTCATTTTTACGATCAGGCAGGACCTGCCCTTGGTAAAGCTATGCTGCTCATCCCCTATCACCTCCCTCTCTTCCACGTGCCTTAGCATCGCTGCCAGGAGCATCTGCCCCATGATCTCCCCCAGCTCAGAGGTGAGGCTGACAATTCAGTGGTTCCCTGCCTCATCCTTTCCACCCTTCCTAGCAACGGGTGTGACATTGCTTTTCTTCCAGTCACCAGGGAATTCACCTTACCAAGGGTGCCTTGGTGGCTGCGTCAGCCAACTCCCTCAGTTCCTTTTGCCAGAAGTGAGTAATATTTGACAGGTAACAAACGCTGATATCGCACCGCAGGATTAAAGCAGATATTTGGCAGTCTTGCAGATCCGTGTCAGAAGTGATCTGCATCTGCAAACTGCGTGGCCTCCAAGGCAGGAGTGCATAGCGGCGGTGACACGGAGCTGGCTGTGCTCCGAAGCCTTTTAGCAAACCTTGTTGATCCATGTGACGCTTTCTCTTTGTGTGCCTGCTGGGGTTGAACTTTGCCACCAGGAAGTGCTCTCCTGAAGTGGAATGCTGCCCTGCATTTAAGTTCAGAGTGCTGAAAGTAGTGACAGGAGGTGTTTCTGGCTGACTTTTGACCTTAAAGAAGAGCGGACCCACATGGCTGGGGGTGTCTGTATGCCCTCAGCTGCATTCTTATTCTTTTTTATGCTCATGACCTCCTTGGCACAGAGCTCCCAGCTTTCCTCTCTTGGGTTGTTGCAGTGGTGGGAATTTACCCCGCCAATAGCTGAGGGTTCTGGAGGGGATTTTACCCCTCAGTAGCTGAGACATCTGTAGTCCTAACTTAGAGTATTACACCGTACTTTGTTAGTGGTTTTGTCCTACTGAATGGCAACTGGTGCTGCTTCAGTATCATCTCCATATAAAGTAGGGCTGATTGTTTTTTGTCGACCTCTCAGTGCATTTACAGTAAAATCTGTGAAATCCCATCCTCAGGATGGAAAATGTCACTGCTTTGGGTCTGTGTGAGCGCTGCTTTGCCCTTTGCCTCGCCGCTATCGGCTCCACACCTCTCACGTCATGTTCCCGAAGGTGAAAGAGCCTCATGTGGCCCTGGGCACAGGAGGATGTGTGGATCCGCCTGGCGTGGGGCCACCAGAGCCTCCCTTGGCAAATGCCACGCTCCGTTGGCCACGGCTCTGCAGAGTGCAGCCTGCTTTCCTTATCCCAAAAATGACGCAGTTGAGCTGAAACAAAAATCATACAGTCACATTTTCTTTTCTTCCCCCAGCTCCCTTTGCGACCCGGAGAATAATTAGTGTATTTTTAAAGCCTATGACACAAGTCAGGACCCAATAGCTAAATCCTCTTGCTGAATCATAGCTCCAACTGGCTTTCTACCAAAGGAAAACCTGATTTAAAGGCAGGTTTGTTCATCTGAGACAGGGCATTAGTAGCAAAGTGCAGACAGTTTTCGCTTGTGTGTCACAAACGTGCTTCAGGTGTCCTTTGAACCAGCAAGGCTTCCGCAGGTTTGGACCTTCATCTTCTCTCTCTTGGCAGCGTGCTGGTGCAGGCAGAAGTGAGGGTGAGGGGGCTCTAATGCTGCACCATGATCTCCAAAATCCATCCTGAGCGGAGGTGTCGATTCCTGCTCTGTAGGATTGGGAGGTGGTCGAGTAACTTGAATGAGGGAGTCCCAACAGCCCTGAATTCCCAGCATGTTTGTCTGTCTGTGCTGCAGAAAGCACCTGAGCCTTCGTGGGTGCAGAGGGGACGTTCAGCTTCAGTGCTTCCACGGGCACGGGGCTGTATTGAGGTTTGTCACTGCTGCAGCGTGGGGCTTAAAGGTGGCAGCTGCCCTGCAGGCAGCCCTCGGGACTGCTGCGCAGAGCCTGACCTCAAAGCTGGCATCGTGCTCATGCGTACAGCATCTTGCAGGGGCCGCTGGGCTGCAGGTATCTCTCCTGACAGCAGCTCACAACCAAGCGCTCAGAGCTGCTTCGGTCCTCAGCTGGTTTCAGTTCACCTCCTTCCCCTTTTTCTTCCTTCCAAAGCGTGCTTTGTCCAAGCTCAGTCTCTCAGATTTATGTGGTCTTGTCCCAGCACACAGCAGCCCAGGACTGAGCGCATTCCTGAGCGGATCTGGCAGCTGGAGGGCGGTGTGCTCAGCTATGGGAGGCTGCCGGGGTCTGATCGAGCTGCTCCTCACGCCAACATCAGGCACAGCAACATGACCTCTGTTCCTCAGCCAGCCCAACTGTAAAATTGGGTAAAGGACTCCAGCTGAGCTCCGCTGAGTAAATTAAATGACAAAGGGACGCGGGCTGTAATCTTTTGTCAAGGTTCCTGCTGGTTTGCTTGCAGGAGAAAGCCCCAAACAGCCCACATAAAGCTCATATAAAGCAGGCGTTGCTGCTGTCAGAGCCAGGGGTGTGTGTGTGTGTGTGTGTGCATTCAGGGAGGAGGTGATAGGGGTAGGTGCAGCACAGCTGGCTCAAGTTCATCAAGGCAGTGCTGTATCCGCATTGGGATCCTGCCTGCTTAGCTCCTCACAGAATATATGGGCATCTCTCTGTGGGATGGGCATCTCCCCACCCCCTGCCCCTTGCTCCACGCTGCTGAGCCACACGGGAGACAGCTGGAAGGAAGGTGAAGCCTTATTAGTGTCGCTTCTGACACACGCTGTTGTATTTGTGCAGTTGGGCCGCGACTGCCTGACCTGGCTCAGGCCCCCGCTGTGCTACGAGCAGAAACAATCCCTGCCCTGAAAAGGCAGATGGACAGAGAGCCGTAAATCAACAGAAGCTGCCAAATGTCAAAGCTGCTGTTCAGAGGGAGTTGTTCAAATTGATCCTGCTTCGGTCCTCTCTGGCACGCAGAGGAGTGGGAGAGGTGGTTGGAGTTTGCCTTTCAGATGCCCTATGGTTTACGAGAAGAAATATTCCTCCCTGTTTTCAAGCAGACTGTTCTCACTGAAAAGCCTGTGGCCTGAGTTGGAGGGCTGTTGTTACACTGTGTCTGCATGGAAAGCCTTGTAAAGCTAACAGGCAAAAGGAAGACTGGGCTTTTGTATTAGGAAAACAGAAGGGAAGCTCGTTGATAGGCAGGATGCTGAATGCACTTGAGCTGCTGGGGGAAGCACAGACTCAGGGCCGAGGACGTTGCAGGAGCAGCGTGGAAGCACAAAAGCATCTGCAGGAAGGGTCAATATGAGGGTCTGGGTTTGTTTCTGCAAGGAACAAAGCTGAAGCCAGCACCTGCCTCTGTGCTGTGAGTGTTTTCTCTCCTGCCATTGCAACCTGAGTCTCGGTGGGTAGTGGTACAACTCTGCTTGCACAGAGGCTGCAGCCACAATGCCTGGGGGAATTGTGGTCTCATGGCAACAGCCACGTTCAGAGCCTGCTGAGTCTCCTGTGGTGCACCTTGGGTGCTCTCAGGTGGCTGAAAAATCCTCAGGCTTCAAGAGATGGGTGCGTGGTGGGGGCTGTGCCCACTGCGTGCTCCCTCAGCCCTTCTGGATGTGCCCTGCCCTGAAGTGCTGCAGAACGCTAGAATCTGGGTTCCAGGGCTGGCAGACAGTTTGGTGCATTGGAATAAGCTAAGAGTGAAGCACTGCAATCAGGTGCCTTCACCGTGTTGCTCCTGAGAGGCTGCTGCCCACCCCCAGTGCTGTGGGTCCTGCTTGTGGCTTGAGCATTCTGAGCAACTCTGCAAGCATTGCACCATGGCTTTCCTCTGCAATAAAGCCCAGAGCAGTGCAGCTGCTGCTTCTCTCCCCTCACCTCTGACTTTATCAGAGCACGGTGACCACACACCCAGCAGGTTTTTAGAAATGCAGCGAGGTGCTGACTGAAGCTGTGGTGCCAGCAGAGCTCAGAACCAAGGCTCCTGCTGCCCTCTGTTGGTCCCTGCTCATGGCTGGCCTACCCAGAGACCCACTGTGCTTCTGCTGTGGGATTCTGTGGTCCCCTATGGTGTTAAATCCTTTCTCTGTGTTCTTCCCCAGCCTCATGGATCGCGAGGTGGCGTTGCTGGCTGAGATGGACAAAGTGAAGGCAGAAGCAAGTAAGGTTCCCTCCTCCCACTGAGCACCCAGCCTGTAGATCTGCAGGTGGTGCTGTGCTCTAGAGACAGCCCCATTGGAAGCAGATTTTTCTCCCTTGTTTCCTTTTCACTCTGTGTAGAGCACTGTGTATTTGGGAACAGACAAAACAGTACACCATGCATACTGGAACTGGATTTTGCAGTTTGAGGCCTTTGTTCTGTGCCTGCATGAGAGGGTGGGATGAGCTGTGCTCTCCTAAAGGCACCGCTGAACATTTTGGCGTTCCTGGGGAGCTGGCAAGGGTGCTCACAGCACCAACAGCACTGCACCCTGCAGCACCAACAGCACTGCACCCTGCAGCTCAGGGGATGTGGGAAGGCACTCAGCAGCTGAAACAGCACGTGGTGCCCGCTTCAAGCTCAGGTTCAGTCTGGAGACGTACACAGCTGCAGGAGGGTGATGCTGGGGCTGCAGTGCAGCTGGCGCAGCACTGACAGGGGGAACCTGCTGCTTACCAATGAGGGGCCAGGCTGGGGCTGCTCCAGCCTCAGAGCTGTGCTTTGTTCTGCAGTGGAGATCCTGATGAGCCGGCAGAAGAAGGCAGAGGCCCTGAAGAAGTTGACCGACGTGGCAGTGCGGATGTCAGAGGAGCAGCTGGTCGAGCTCCGAGCTGATATCAAGGTGAGCTTTTCGCTCCTGCTTTGTCTCACCCAAACCCTCTGCACGTTTTTGTAACCACCTGGGTTTCAGAAGAGCAAGTTTTGGTGCGGCGTCTTTTCCAAATTTGCTGCTGCTGCTCTCTGCAGCCGTGCAGGAGGGCACAAATTCATCCTGAATCTTAACTTTGGATACGTGGTTTGCAAAATACCAACAAATGATCATCCAAACGTTAACCCCTTGGTGCCTGCACTTCAACCTTTGACTGCTGTGCGTTGGCAGTGAGCTGGGAACGTGGCAACACCACAGCTTTGTCGTCAGCAGAGTGCTGAGAGCCTCCCATGGTGCAGGCTGACCTCTGCCTTTCCACCCAGCTCACAGAGCCTGCCCGCTGCGCAGAAGCTGCTTTTATATTCCATGAAACACTTTTATATGCCAGAAACCACCTCTGCTCTCTGGCACGCCGGCTCCTGCCTGCAAGAGGTCAGCACAAAGTTGTGTGAAGGATCAATTAAGCTCCAGCTTGAGAATCCAGCTGCTGGTGCTGCAGTTCAGGGCAGTTCCCAGCCCTTAGCAGGATTGGTGGTGCTGAGGAATTCTGCTTCTATCTACATCCTGAGCAGTGCTGGAGCCACCGTGGGACTGAAACAACCCGAGTGAAGCTGGTGGAAGTCTTGCAGAAACCTTTTCCTCATTTCTTGAGTCCTTGCAGCCGTCTGCCTTTTCAGCCAAGGCTTTTTTTTCCAGCAGCACCCGCCTCAGCTGTCTGTTACTAGCCCCAAACTGGACACTTCTGTCTCCATTCCTGTGCTCTGGTTGGGTGCAGGGATTGGAATTAACTTCGTGTGTTCTTTTTTCCTCGCAGCACTTTGTAAGCGAGCGCAAGTATGATGAGGAGCTGGGCAGAGTGGCACGGTTTACGTGTGACATCGACGTGTTGAAGAAGAGCATTGCTGCCTTTGGGCAAGGTGAGCAGGGAGGGCCGGGTGGCCGAGGCCTTGCCATCACAAAAACTCCCTGTGTTCTCCCCAGATGGGAAAGCAGCAGCCTGGGAGGGGGCTGTGCTGGGTGCTGTTTCTCCCGAGCAGTGGGGGAGGATTGGTCTTTGGGGTGCCCGTTCTTTGGCCATGGGGGCCGTTCTCCTTCCTTCTCTGGTCCCAAGCTTTCTCACAGTCCACAAAACCAAACCCAAATCTCACCAGGTCTGCTCTGCTATCCCTTCACGCCTTCAGCTCCAGCCGTGAGCTGCTCCAACAGTTCTGCCCCAGGATCCCAACAGAGGTTGAAGGGTGAGCAGTCAGGACCCCCCCACACACAGCGCACATTTTGGGGTCTTTCTTTTCCAGTTTCTCACCCGAAGAACAGCTACTCCACTCGCTCCCGCTGCAGCTCCGTCACAGCCGTGTCCCCAAGCAGTCCCAGCAACATCTCTGCTCCCTCCAGCCCCGCCTGTGCCTCTGCCATCAGCCTTACCACAGCGAGCAAGAAGCCCCCGTCCTCCATGGAGGCGGCCGTGGAGGGTGCAGGCAGCCACCCCCCCCAGCCCCACCGAGAGGTACGTGTGCCCTGGGGCTGGGAGGGCTGCCGCAGCCCCGCTTCTCTGCCTTTGCTTCTTGGGTGATTTTGGAGGGGTTTTGTTTTCCCGCCTTTCAGGGAGGTGTGATGGGCACGGGCTGTGAGCTCTGCATCACCTGGCAGCGTGGGGTTTTTGTTTTGCCAGCTCTCTGACGAGCAGGAGGGGCACGGGGTCTGGTGTAAACTGTGGGCTCTGCATCATGCGAGACCTCAGAGGTTTTGCTTTCTCTGAGGATGGGGTGAGTGTGAGAGCGCTCCATCTCCAGGCTCTGCCTCACTTTTCTGTTGGGGTTTCTGTATTCCAAACTCTCTGGGTAGTGAGAGGCACGGGGTTCATAGCCTGCAGGTTCTGCTTCACCTCAGATACTGGCATTTGTGATTTCCAAACTCTGGGGAGTGGTAGGAGGGCACACACTTCCCAAGCTCCGCTTCACATCAGGTTTGGGTGGTTTGGTTTTCCCACCTCTCTGGGGAGCAGTGAGGTGCCTCTGCCATCTGTTTCCCGTGAGCTTTTGGGTTTCCAAGTTCCCCGAGGAGCAGGAGAGGTCTGAGGGCGCGCAGCCTCTGGGTTCTGATTCGCACCGCGTTTGGGCTTTTTCTCTTCCCCGACTCGGAGGAGGAGCGTTGCGCGAAACGCGTCGCCTCGGCGCTGCGTCAGCGGGCGGCCGCAGCCCTCAGCGTGGGATCTGTTCCTCTCCTCTCTCTTTCTCTTCCAGGCTGCCCCAGGGAACAGGCGATCGGGACCACCGGCACCACCGGGCTCCCGGCCGCAGTCCCACGCCGCTCCTCCCCCGGCCAGGCGGTCCGGCGGCCCCCGGCACCGCGGCGGAGCAGCTCCGGCACTTGGCCGGCACCAGAGCAGCCCGGGCAGCCCCCACCAAGTGCAGCCCCCGGAGCCCGGAGCTGCGGCCGGAGCTGCTGCCACGCACAGCAAAGGGCTCCCGCAGCGCAAGCCCCGCGCCAGCCGCCAGGAGGGAGCCAGCTCCTGAGGTTTCCCCACTTCTGCCCTAAGGGGACGAGACTGTAGGAAGCTCCTAGCTAGAGATATTAACAAAGGAAAGTTTACACTTCTCAGTTCTTGTGCCATTATTATTTTTTTTTCTTTCCTTCTCTTTCTCTGACGTCTGCTTTGTGTTCTTCTCTCACCTACTGCACCTCCACCCGGGCTCGGGGCCCCTTTGCTGCTGTCACTGTTGCCTTTTTCTTTCCCCTCTAGAAAATCTCCATGGCTCTGATGTCACTGTAGGCAGAAGGGGCCCAAACGCAGCCCCCAGCCTCTCTGTCCCCACTCTGCCCTGACCCTGGGGTCTCACATTGAAGGAACGACCCCAGGACAGCCCAGCCCTCGTGCTGGCAACGAGGACAAGTGCTGCAAAATGGGAGCAGGGGGCAATTTGAAGGAGCCAGGAGGGGTTTGTGAGGGCTAAGCCCCCAGCGTTGTGCCAGCAGGACCCTGTGCACACTGCACAGCGTGTTCTTGTCTGGTTTATGTAGAGGGGAAAACTCTTTGTTCAATTCACCTCCCTCTCTGTCCAGACCCACCCTAAATTAAAGAGCAATATCAATTAGCAGAGCTAATCCTAGCTGCTACCAAGCGGTGATGGCCGTTACTTAGCATTGTCCGAATAAAAGGCGATGTTCGTGTTCGTTAGTACTGTCCATTAATTAATGCTCTCTGTTCCTTGCTGCCTCCACCAGCCAGCAGTTTAGGGTGCAGTGGGGGAAAGGATCAGGTCCTCCCAGGAAGGCAGCAGGAGGGCAGGGTTAATCCTTGGGGGGAGCAGGAGGAGGGTTGGGGGGATGCAGCAAATGAGGTTCTTTTGGCTCTGCAAAACACATTCCTGGATACCATCAGCTGCTGCTTCAATGGGACATGTGAGTACAGCAACTCTGCCTTTACCAATAAAGGACTTTCAAAATATTGCCCCCACAGCTCAGGGTCTTGTGTGTCCATTTACCTCCCCTCCCTTCCCACGAGCCACAGGTGTGAGGGTAAAACACTTTTATTTGCAGGCCCACAAGCCAGGGGCCAGGGGAGGGAAAGGCCCACCCCCCTCCAGCTGAGGGGAGCCAGGAACACCTCCCCCCCTCTCTCCTTGTAAGGCTGGGGGGGACGTAGCAGAGCAGCCCCCCCTCCTCACTGCTGGGCCATCTTGGCCGCCTCCGTCTTGATGAGCGTGATCAGGTCCTGGTTGATGAGGAAGACGAAGCGGAGGCTGGCAATCTGCAGGTAAAGGGGGGAGGTGAGCAGGACTGGACCCCTCCTATGGCCCTGAGAGCCCTCGCCACCCCCCACGCTCACCTCCACCACAGAATTGTTGTTGAGCTTCCACTTGTTGCCACCAAGCACAGGACGGCCATCGATGTAAATGGGGCGCCGGCCCTCGTTAGCGATGAAGAAGTCCCCATTGTTCTTCAGCTTGATGACGCCTTGGGGGGGCAATGCAGGGGGGAGGGGAGCACAGCTGCTGTGCCCTTGAGTTCCCCCAAACCCGCCCAGCCCTGCTCCCTACCCTGCTTGCGAGAGATCTTCCAGGCCGGTCCCTCCAGCGCCAGGTCCACATCAATCTGGTTGTCCTTCGTGGCTCTGCCCAGTGTGATCTGAAGAAAGGGGAGCATAAGAAGGCTGGAGGAGCTCACTGGGGTGAGCAGAGCTCTGCTGGGGGCCTCAGCCCCCCCCTCACCTCTCGAGAGCGCATGAGATACCGCACCATGCGGCCCCGCAGCACGGCCAGCGTCTGGCTGTCAAAGTCTGGGGAGTTCATGCCTGAAGGGAGAAGCAGAGAGGAGGGCTGATGAAAGGAAGGACAGACGGACAGTCAGACAGCCTCCTGCACTCAACTCTCACCTGTGATGCTGTCAACTAACACCTGCCACTTGTGCAGCTCCTGCTCCAGCTGCCGGATCTCCCGTTTCTGGCGGCGGTCGGCCACAGTCAGCTCTGGAAGAAGGGGAAAGAAAAGAGTGAGAGGGGAACACACCCCCACCCCCCACCAAGTCAGACTGCTCGGATTCCCCTGTGCAGTGGGGTGCAGGCTGAACTCACCATGCTCCAGCACATCATCCCGCACATCCCTGCAGAGGAGGAGGAGGATCAGAGAATACCATCTGGAGCATCCCCTGCCTCCCCCCCCTTCAGGGCTCCCCCCAAACCTCACTTCAGTTTGCTGTCATCCAGCATGTCCTCAGCATCCGAGAAATTGAGCACTTGGTCCCCCTTGGGGAGCGGCTGCACTGGAAAGAGCAGGAGGGAAGGGAGTGCACAGGTGGGGACACACAGAGAGGGAGACACAGGAGGCACGGGGAGGGGAGCTGGGCTCACCGGTTTGGTCATCCAGAAGGTAGTACTGCTTCATGAGCTGCCAGTGCAGCTGCAGGGCCTTGGCTGTCCTGGAGGGGTAGAAGACATCGGGGTGCTTGTGGAGAAGCTCCTGGAAGGTGTCAAGTGTGGGCTGGCTCATCTGCAGAGAGGACAAAGGACACGTGGCACAGAGGATGCCCACGGAAAAGCAGATGCAAGCATGAAGCCCTTCCTAAAACAAGCCCTGGCCCCCCAGGCTCTTACCGATCCCACTTTGTTCAGCAGCTGCTCCTCAGCTTTGCTGAACAGCACCTTGCTCTGGATGGCAGCGATGGCCTCAGGGTGCAGCTGGCGCATGGCCTGGCAGGCCAACCTGAGGGGAATGCGGCATGAGAACCCCCTCTGAGGGCAGCTCTGCCCTCCAGCACCAGTCCTACACTCACTTGGAGATGATGGGGTCGTAGAGCAGCGCGTACCAGCGCTCCTGGATCTCCCGCAGGTTGAAACGGCAGCTGAACTTCACACCCAGGTGCACAGACGTGAGGTCGTTGGTCTGGAAAAGCCCTCAGATGAAAGAAAAGCTACAAATACCACCACAGCAAGAGCCCCCAGAACACAGTGAGCCCTGGGGCCATGGGGGTTGGATCTAGGGCTTTGGGGGGGGGGGAAGGGTCAGACCTGCAGCACAGCATTGATAAGCAGGAGGTCATCAGCAGGCTTCCAGCGGCCCAGGTCCTTGGTCACCTGCAGGGGCTGTTTGCTCTTCTTCATCCGCTTGGCAAGGCTGGGGGCCGGGACGGGGCTGGGCGCCACAGGGGTGGACACAGACTTTGAGACCTGGGGAGACAGTGAGGGGTGGAAGGGTCACCTCAAGGGGAAATGGAGTGACATCAAAGGAGAGGGTGGGGAGGGGTCTCCCTGAGGGCACTGGGGATCCTCCTGAGGAATGGAGGGGGTCCCCTCCCTGAGGAACTGTGGGGTCCCCCTGACAGCGCCTCCTCCTCAAGGGACAGCGAGTCTCCCTGGGGAGCACTGAGGGTCTCCACTCTGAAAGGTGGTGGGGGGTCACCCCAAAGGGACAGTGGGGTCCGTCAGAGCCCCCTACCATCCCCTCTTGCCCCCCCCCCAGCCTTCCCACCCCTCACCTTCTTCTTCTCGCTGGAGGACGGCTCACTGCCCGAGCAGCGCCCCGGCTCCACGCCCCCCTTGGCTCGGCTGGAGGACTTGGCCAAGCTGCTCTCTACCAACTCATCGTCGAACTTCTTCCGCTTGATGAACCTGGGCCGAAGGAAGCAGCGATGGGCCCCGTCCCCCTATCTCTCCCCCCCCACACACCCTCACCCCCATCCCCCGTACCGTGAAGAGCTGCGGCGCTTCGGGACGGCTCCAGAAGCCTGGGCCGAGCCCCGTTTCGGCCCCGCCAGCGGCTCCTCGTCCTCGGAGCGACTCGCCGCACCCGACGCCATCAGAGGAGCGCTCCGGAGCGGTCCTGCGCCCGTTACGGGGCCCCCGTTGGGGACCTCAGCTTCCCCGGGCCCCACCGCGGCCTCACCATCCCCTCGACGGCGTCCGCCGGGAAGCCGCCATGGATAACTACTTCCGGGCGCCACCGGAAGCTCCTCTGACGTCACTGACTCTGCGACATCTTGCGGCGCCATCTTGGTTGAGGGCGGAGGTGTGCCCGAGTCATTGCGGGCATGGGGGCGACCGGAGCCCACCGGAGGGCAGAGATGGGGATGAGGACAAGGAAGGGGGCGGGGTAGGGAGTGCCACCGTTGACCCCGCACCCACGATCCCGCCCGCGCACGGAAATGGCCGCAGGGCCGCGCCCATCATGTCCGAGCTGCAAGAAACGAGGCTGGCACCGTGGGGGCTTCTCCTTTTATTGGGAAGAGCGGCACTTGCGTGGGGGGTGAGGTGTCCCTGTGGGGCTGAGCCACTGCCGTGGGGCTGAGCCACTGCCGTGGGGCTGGGCTGTTCCTAGGGGGGCACAGGCAGCAGTTTAGGGCTGAGGAGCCCTTGGGGGATATGGCAGCACCGTAGGGATGTGCCAGCCCAATAGGGCAGAGCCAGGCCCATAGGGTCCTGGGGGGTTGAGCTGTCCCAGTAGGGCACAGCTGTCCTTTGGGGGGACAATCTGTCCCTTTAGGGGCAAGCCAGCCCTGTGTGGCCGTGCCAGCACCTTGGAGACAAGCTCTGTACTGTGGAGCTGAGCTGGCCCTTTAGGAGCCATCACTTAGGGTTAAAGCCATGCTCGTAGGATGGGGCTCTACCTATAGGGCTGAGTCTCTGTACCCTTTGAGGAAAAGCCATCACTTTGGAGAAGTGCCATCCCCTGGGGGACATGCCCTGTTCAATGGAGCTGAGCTGACCCTCTGGGACAAGCCACCACCTTGGTGCAGAGCCATGCTTATAGGGCAGGGCCATCCCTTAGGGCTGAGTTGTCCTTGTGCCCTTTGGGGACAAGCCAGCCTCTGGGGGCAGAGCCATCCCCGTGCAATGGGGTTGAGTCTGTAGGGCTGAGCTGTGGGGCTGTGCCATCCCTTTGGGGACGAGCCATGCCCTGGAGCCGAGCTGTCCCTGCGGTCCTGTCCCACTGCAAGCAATTCTGAGTGTGCCCGGTCAGGGCGGGCGTGCACAGCAACACGTATGTGTGCATCCCCAAATGTCACCAGAGGGTCCTTCCTCAGGGCATGGCCAGCAGCAGAGGGGGGGTCCCGCATGCAGCAGCCCCCTGCGGTCCAGCAGCATGATCGGTGTCCCTGGGGTTATGCTGAGCTGGGGGTGACGTGCCCATCGCTGGGCTCGCTCCAGTTCACAGCCCACTCCTTCCTCTGGATGGTGCCCATCTTCTCCTCGCGGAACTGCTGCCTCTCCTCCCGTGGGATCTTCACAGCGTGGTACTGTGGCACGGCCGGCGGCACGTAGCGTGCCCGGCGGAAGAAGCCCAACTGCGGGGAGCAGCGGGTCAGCACCACGGCGACGGCATCAGGGCCACAGCTTGGCCATAAGGCAGCACATGGCCAGCTGGGTTTGGGTGTGGGCCCCATCTGACCACAGCTTTGTGCCCACCAGTCCCTCTGTGGCACAGGGCAGCGCTTTACACTAGTGCTGCACCAGCCCTTGCACGTCCAAGTGCTGGTGCTGCAAATCCTTGCACGTCCTGGCTTGGCATTGCAAACCCTGGTGCAACCGTGCACCACACACTGCAAGCTCTCACACGTCCTGCTGCCCTGAGTCTGCAGACCTTCCTCCATCCACCCTGATGCTGCAAACTTCGGCACAGCCATGCACCAGCACTGCAAACCCTCACATGTCCTGCTGCCCTGTGTCTGCAGACCCTCCTCCATCCACCCTGACGCTGCAAACCCTGGCACAACCACACACTGGCACTGCAAACCTTCACCCACCCATGCACCAGCACTGCAAACCCCTGCACAACCACACAGCAAACCCTTGCACAACAACACAGCAGCAACGCAAACCCGCTATCCCCAACGCTGAAACCCCTTCTCTTCCCACCCTACTGCTGCAAACCCTTGCACAACTGCAAGCAGAGCCTGCAAGCCCTTGTCGCTCCGCCTGGGCACACTGCATGCCCTCACACACGCGTGCAGGAGGCAGCACACTCGTGCACACCCGTGCTGGTTGCTGGCGGCCCGGGGTGGGAGCAGCCCCGTGTTACCGCTGGCCCTGCAGCGCCTGTTTGTCCACCTCTGAGGGCTGCAGCCCCCGACGTGCCCGGTAATAATTAGCAGTGTAGCGGGAGGTTGGGCTGCTCCGCTTGAAGAAGCCGCACTGAGGAGGGAAGTGAGAAGGTGAGGAAGGGCACGGCCAGCTGGGGGGGGGCAGCACGGCATGGCACCACAGGGCTTGGCAACGCAGTGATCCTACAGCGTGGCACAGCGCTGCGCGGCACAACGTGGCACTGTAGTGGGCCAAAAGCGTGGCATGACATGGCATGGCAAAACGGGGATGGCACAGCACGGCACTGCACGGCACAGCGTGGCCAAAATAGCAGAGCATAGCTCAGGTCGGGTGGCACAGCATGGCACAGGACAGCCAGGGAGGGGACATATCCTGACCTCACCCCATCGCTCACCTTCCAGAGGATGAAGATCAGCAGTGCCAGAACCAGGATGCCGGCCAGCACAGCCAGCAGGATGACCCACCAGGGCACACCGCCAGCCACCGCCACGCCGGGGTCCAGGTAGATGGTGACAGGGATCTGGTGACGGCAGCACCGGTCAGAGGGCTGCAGGGAGGGGGTAGGGGACAGGAATGGGGGCACAGGGCCAGACCTGCGTGGAAGCGTCCTTCAGCACCAGGTTCTTGATGGAAGAGGTCACCGAGACGCTGGCGCGCACAATCAGCTCCACCGAAGTGACGGCCAGGTATTCCTGCAGCAGTGGGGCGTGGGATGGAGCGTGGGATGGGGTGAAGCCCTGCATGGCCCCAAAGATTCATCCCTGTCTCTGTCCTACCTCCAGGAAGGTGCTGTTCCAGAGCCGCCCGCGTGCAGTCAGCACAGCAGCGCGCTCGAAGCTGTAGAGGGGGCAGCGGAACGCCATGCAGCGCGCAGTGCCCTGGGCACAGTCCTGTGGGATGGAGGGGTGGAGGGGGGTCACAGCATGGCTGCACACCACAGGAGTTGGAGCACCCCAGGGATGGAAAAAAGCCCAGAGATGGGCGAATCCCAGCAATGGGAGCAGCCCAGGAAAGTGAATGACCCAGGAATGAGAAAATCCCAAAAGTGAGAGTAAGCCAAGGATGGGAATACCCGAGAGTGGGAGAATCCCAGCAACAGGAGCAGATTAGGAATGACAGCACCCCAGGGATGGAAAAAAATCCAAGAGTGAGAGTGTACCAGGGATAGAAATATCCCAAGAGTGGGAAAATCCCAGCACTGGGAACCCAATCCTAGGAATGGAGATCCCACAGCAGTAGGAGCACCCCAGGGACAGGAGCACGCCGGGGATGGGAAAGCCTCAGGGATGGGAACACCCTAGGAGTTGGAGAATCCCAGCAGTGCTCCCAGAGATGGGAGCACCTCAGGAAGGGAGCACCCCGGGGATGGCAGCACCGCAGCCCCACTCACCAGCGTGACGTTCCTCCTCCTTTCAGCGGGCGCTGGCACCCACCAGGACTCCACAGCAGGCTCCTCGGTGACCTCAGCCTCTCCCGGTGGCTCCTGGATGATAAAGACACGCGTGGGTTGGGCTGCCTGCCAGCCCCATCCCCACCACCCTCAGCTCCCCCATATACCAACGCCAGGCGCAGGGGATTGGCAGCAGGGCTGCACACTGTCTGCAGTCCCGGTGCAGCCAGCAGCTCCAGCTGCAGCGGGTAAAGCAGCCACTTCCCATTGCTGAGCTCGTGTGGCCACAGCAGGTTGAGGAAGGCTGAGCCTAACGTCTTCAGCGACGGGCCCCGGTTGGACACCTGTAGGGTGATGCATCACCAGGGGATCCGTGGGGTTGCTCATATAGGGCTGGGCCCCCCCGGCGCACCCCACTCACCGTCACCTCGAAGAGCACAGCGCTGCCCACCTGGCTCTCGCGCCGCACCGCGCTCTCACCCCTCACTGTCCCCCCAAAGAAGAGCCGGGGAGGCACCGCCACGCTGCGGGGACAGCAGGGTCAGTGCAGCCCTGGGAGGGGGGGGGATTGCAGCCCCCCACCCCATTTCCACTCACCCCGTCACTGAGAGGGGCAGCTCGATGACCACACGCGCCCGGGCCACCACCGGCTCCAGGGTTGGCTGCTCGCTGATCCTGGGGACAACAAAGGAGTTGGGGTGGGGGGCATCGCAGAGCCTCTCAAACCCCCTCCTTCCCCCCCCCCTCCAGTGCGGCTCACGTGGACAGGGCCAGCTCCACTGCCAGGTCGGTGGTCTGCAGGGTGATGCCCAGAGTGCTGAGGATAAGGTAGAAGCGCACCTGGAGGACGCAGGGTGAAGGTTGGGGTCAAAGCTGGGGGGGTTGGACAGAGGTTTTGGGGGGCGCACTCACCTGGGCTCCACGTTTCATGGGGTTCCCCAGCTCACACTCCACCTGCGAGCCGTTCTGGTTGGCAAGGCACACCACTGGCTTGTCCTGGGGGCAGAGAGCCATCTCAAAGTCCAGTACCCCAGAGACCCCTGGAACCAGCCCCATCCCAGAGCCTAAGCGGCCCCAGAATCCCTGAAACCTGCTCTGTCCTGAAGCTCAGCCAACCCTGTGCCCTCAAGGACCAACCTCATCCCAAACCCCAGCATCCCTGGGATACCCAGAACCAGCCCCATCCCCACCCCAAACTTCTGCGCCCCAGAACCAGCCCTGTCCCAAAATACGGCATCCCTGAGGCTGCCAGGACCAACCCTATCCCAAAACCAGAACCACAGAATCCCGAAGACCAGCCCTGTCCCAGATCCCAGCATCTCCAAGACGTGCTGTACCAACTTCATACCAAACCCAGACACCTCAGAAACCCAAGAACCCCAGGACCTCCCCTCCCCCAAACACCAGCCCTCCAGAATCAGCTGCACCACAAACCCCAGCACCCTGGAACCCTCAGGAAAAAAACAGCATCCCTGGGACCCCTTGGTCCAGCCCCATTCCAAACACCGGCACCCCAAGACCCGGCCCCATCACAAAACCCAGCATGCCTGAGATCCCCAGGATCAACCCCATCCCAAATCCTAGCAGATCTCCCAGAATTCCTGCAACCCCCTCTGTCCAAACCCCAGCATTTCTGGGACCCCCAGAACCAGCCCATTCCCAGTACCCCCAAAACCGGCCCCATCCTAAAACCCAGCATCCCCAGAACCAGCCCTATCTCAAAACCCAGACCTCCTGAACCAGCCCCATCCCCAAATACAGCACTCCCAGAAACAGCATCATCCCAAACCCAGCACCCCCAGATCCAGCCTCATTGCCCCATCCCCAAGCCCAGGCCCTCCAGATCCAGCCCCATCCCTGAACCCAGCACCCCTGGAACCAGCCCCATCCCCGTACCCCCCACCCTCCCACCCATCCATAGCCCTGCATCCATCCCAACCCCTCACACCCCAGGATCACCCCCACCCCTCCACCCCTCCACACCCCCAGGCCCCACTCCTCTCCCCATCCCACACCGGTGCTGTGCGGCCATCGTAGGGTCGCACGGCGGAGTAGGGCAGCTCCTGGGGGAAGCGGGCAGTGAGCACAGCTTCGTGGGCATCATCCCCATCCCGCTGCGGCTCCGTGGGGTCCGAGGGCATGTTGGTGACATGGATCTCCAGGGCCACGTCCTTCTGGTCGCTCATGGCGAAGATAGCGGTGCCATCCTCACCCCTGTGACAGCCCCTGTGAGCTCCCCGTGCCTTGTGGGATGGGGACAGTGTGGGGACAACGCTCACTTGGGTAGGGGCAGGAAATCAGCGTCTCCCAGGCGGGTGCAGAACTGGAAGCGCAGCTGCAGGTTGCTCTGGCAGATCTTGTCGTCCCCGCAGCCCTGTTTCAGAAAGTGCACCTGCAAAGGGAAAAGCATTGGATGGAACGCCTGGAGCTGGCCCCATAGCCGGCCCTATAGCCGGCCCCTCACCTCGGTGCGGTGGCTGCTGGGTTGCTGTGGGCTGAGCACAGGGGGCACGGGAGGCAGGGTGGCACTCCGACTGCGCCGTGGTGTCCCAGCCCCCTGGATGCCATAGGCAAGGGTGACGGCGATGGGGCGCAGTTTGTCACGGATGCTGTCCTGCAAAGGTGAGGAGGGATGCAGGATGGGAATGGGGGTGAGTATGGAGATGGAGACAGGATGGGAACGGGATAGGAATGGGAACAGGGATAGGGATGGGACAATGGGGATGCAGATAGGATGGGGATAACGGCAAGGATGAGTGGGACAAGGTGGCAATGGGGATAACAGGCACTCACCTGGAGCTGGAAGGTGGCAGTGGTGCAGGTGCGTGCGTGCTGCTGGGGCAGCTCCACAGTGTGGGAGAACTGATGCTCAGGATCCGAGGGCCGACGGCCCAGGAAGGTGACACGGGGGGGGTGACCCAACCGTCGGCGCTCCGTGTCGGCATCAAGCACGTATTCCAGCACTGGTGGGAGAGGGAAGGGGCTGTGTTGGGGTCCCCCCCGCCAACCCAGGGATCCCTGTTCCCTATCCCTGTGTGTGCTTACCCAGGGGGGGGGCTGTAGCTGGCAGGGGTGGCCGTATAGCTGAAGCATGCTTGGACATCCACGCTGTGGAGATGTGGGACGGGGGGAAGGTAGGGGGGTGAGATAAGGGAGCGCTGACCCCTCCAGCTGCAGTGTGGGGCTGAGGGATGGGTGGCACCCACCAGATGCCCTCCTGGTGCTGGCAGTTGCTCTGCTCCAGGTCGATGTTGGCAGGGAGCAGGGAGACGTTCCGGGAGATGTAGACCACTGGACGGGCTCTGCGGGGGGAGCATAGGGGTGCTGGGTGGGAGGCAGACCCCCGGTCACAGCCTCAGCACCTGCGCCCTGCAAGTGGGGACCCCCGGCTGCAACTGGGGACCTCTGGTTCAGGGAGTGCACCAGGGGAGAGGGGATGATGGGACCTTGGGGTGAGGATACTTGGGGGCGGGGGGTGGGTTAGAGTTAGAGTGAGGGGTGCTCAGGGATGGGGGATGCTCAGGGTTGCAGTGAGGGGATGCTCAGGGATGGGGGTGACCAGTTTGGGGCCAGGTGCCCACAGTGGGCACTCACCTGTACAGCACCACAGTGTCAGACAGGGAGCCAACGAGCAGGTCAGGGTAGAGGTTCCCATCCACATCAACCCCCCCAGAGAGCGCGTACCCAAAAGTTGTCACCCCCACGCCTTCCCCATCCAGCACCTGGGAATGAGGACAGCCGTGACACTGGGAACAGTGGGGAGCAATGGGTGACACCCCAATCCCCCCCCTCCCGCCTCATACCACTCACCTGAGCCGGCTTCACCACGATGCCCAACTTGCTGCCATGGTAGATGTACACCTTGCCAGCACCATCAAACGGGGCTCCCACAGCCAGGTCTGGGAGGGCAGGAGCAGTGAAGGGAGGGCACAGCAGCACAAAGTGGGACACCAGAGCCCTCCCTCTACCCCCCCTCATCTCCTCACCCTCAAAGCCATCCAGGTTGAGGTCACCAGCTGTGCCCAGGGCGATGCCAAACATGGAGCCATGGGTGCCAGTGAGGCGCAGGGGGGTGGCAGCATCCCAGTGCCCCGCGGGGTTGATGTAGACATAGGCAGCCCCCCCGATCTCAGCCTTGCGCTCGAAGAAGTGGGGAGCCCCCACCACCAAGTCCATCCAGCTGTGGGCACGGTGGGTGCATCACCCTCTGGGACCACCCTTGGGTGGCACCGGTGTACCATAGCACCGCAGCACCAAAGCACTGTAGCACCACGGCATCAAAGCAGCATGGCACAGCAGCACTGAATCACAGCGGCATCGAGGCAGCAAGGCATTGTGTTACCAAGACACCACGGCTCTGACACGTCATGGCACCAACATGCCATGGCACCACGGCTCTGACACACCATGGCACCATTGTACCAGGGTGTCAAGGCACCAAGACACCATGGAACCAACACACTTTGGCATTGAGGTACCCTGGTACCAAAGCAATGTGGCACCATAGTGCTATGGCACCAAGACAACACAGCACCAAAGCTCCACGGCACCAAGGCACTGTGGCATCAAGACCCCATGGCACCACGGCACCACAGCACTGCACGCACCCATCGCTGTTGAGGTCCAGCACTGCCAGTGCGTAGCCAAAGGCAGATGTGAGCTGCTCTCCGGTCAGCACAGCCTCAGGCACCAGGCGGTGCGCGCTGTCACGGCGCAGGATGACCACAGCACCCGTGTGGTTGGCACGTGGTGCCCCACTGACAAAGCTCAGCTCCCGGCGCCGCGTCAGCCCCGCTCCCGAATCCACTGAGAATCCTATGGGTAAATGGGGTGGGAGAGAGGTCGGTGCCCACCCCACCCCCGCAGCCCCCCCACCCCGTGCCTCCCATCCGTCCATCTGTCCGTCTCTCTCTCTCTGCTCAGCCTGCCGGGTGTGAGGTCTGCCCGAGGTGGGGTCTGCCCTGGTGTTTGGATGGGTGAAAATGGGGATGGGGGCCTCGCTTGTGCCTCAGTGTCCCTGCTCTGTGCTCCTTGCATTTTAGGGGGTGGGGGTTCACCTCCAGTTCTGACATAGGGGAAAGCAGGGGTGAGCGAGGAATAGCCCCCTCCCCACATGGCCGGAAGGGAAGATTTTGGGGACAGAGCTGCTAGACCCAGAGCGCCCATCTCACCCTCCCCAGCTGCAGATGCAGAGCCCCCAGCAGAATCCCCGCATTCCCCATCAGCAGCAGCAGTGCCTGATCCCCCCAGCAGTACAGCACAGCCTTGCCCAGCCCCCTCCCCAGCCCCCTAAGCCTCCCAGCAGGATGCACCCCACATGCAGAAACATCACAGGGGGGGAAAGCACAGAGACCTGGGCTGTGGGGGGGGGGGCATGCCAGGCTTAGTGCACAGGTGGGACTCCAGGGACTCCCCCCCATCCCCAGGGCAACCTCAACCCCAAGCCTGGCAGTGCCCCCAGCACAGCAGTGGAACATGGAAAGGTCATCAGCAGCCACAGGGACAGAGATGGGGACAAGGGGAACCAACACGGAGGGCGGGGGGGAAGAATGCGGATGGGGCACATGCACAAAATGGACCAAAACGTTTCCAAGCATGAAGTGTGGCGTGGGGTGGTACACAGCAGTGCGTGTGCATGGTGGGGTGTGCAAGGGGCTGGGTGTGCACGAGATGTGCTCTGTGCATGCATGTGGATGAGGTGCATGCAGAGCAAGAAGCGTGCAAAGAGAGGTGTGTGCGTACCCGACCGTGCACAGATCCGCACGCACGCTTGGGGCTGCAGCCCCGCTCCACTGTGCTCTGCACAGACAGGGGGGGAGGGAGGAGGCGGGGACACACACACACACAGGGCTGTGAGGTGGCACACGGGGACGCGGCGTGCTTGGCACTGCCACGCGTACGAACCCAGGTAGCTATTCTGGGGCACATCGCCCGCTGCGCCGGGCACCTTCTCGTTGGGGTCTGGGCTTTTGTACACCAGCTGGTCGGGATCTGAGCTATCAATGTTTGTCACAAACAACAAACCTGCACCCACGTCGGGGTCGAGAGAGAAAGAGAGAGGGCATCAGTTGGGGCATGAGACTGGGCAGGCTGGAGCCGGGCAGGGAGGACTTGGGGGTCCCCACGCCGCGCCGGGCTCCGCCATGCCCGTACCGAAGTAGCTGTTGGCGGGCACAGGGATGAGCGAGGGGTCCTGGTCCTTCTCGCCCCCAGCTTCATAGGGGCCGTCGTCGTAGCGCAGGAGATCGAGGGAGCTCTGGTTTAGCAGCTCCACACGCATGTTCCCTGCGGAGCCGAGGAGGGGTCAGAGGGGTCTGGGGGGACCCTCCTGGGGAGCACACGGGCTAAGGGTGCACGGAGAGGTGCAGGTGGGGTGCGGGAGATGCCCCTGCGTGGGCACCCCGATGCACAGATACATGGACACAGCCATGCACGGACACACGGACACAGCCCCGTGAGCTCACACAGCATGCACACACCTCTGTGCTCACACGCAGCACGAGCGTGCATCTCTGTGTGCATGCACTTACCCACGTGCACACAGCCGTGCTCACAAGGCGCACACACGCACACCTTTGCTCACACACACAGCGTGAATGCTTGTGCACCTTTGCATGCATGCACACACCCGTGCTCACAAAGCCTGCTCACACCTCTGTGCTCACACGCAGCACGAGCGTGCATCTCTGTGTGCATGCACTTACCCACATGCACACAGCCGTGCCTGCACTGCACACAGCTCCTTACCTCGCACGCACAGCATGAATGCAGCCACGTGCACGCAGCAGGCAGCTCACACACACTCAGAGCACACTGGGGCACACGGGGCACTTCTACGCACTCACATGCTCGCACCCACTACCCATGCTTGTGCACACCCACCCTCTTGCACACCCATCCACCCCACGCCTCCCCACACCCACCTTTCCAATTATAGGTGCCGGGCGCCCCAAACAGAACATAGTGCTGATCAGGGCTGAATGCTGCAGCCAAGCCCTGCTGGCAGAACCCGAAGCGGTCGTGGCCCTGCGGCCGCCCCTCGCAGAACTTCCACTCTCCACCATCCAGCTCGTCGTGCACCCTGAGGTCCTGGCTCAGCACGAAGCAGCGCCCGATCACATCCCTCGTCTCCAGCGGCTGCTGCACGCGGTTCCGAGCTTCGTACCGATGGGCACAGGTCTGGGTTTGAGCACTGGGGGGTCAGCATCGTGCAGCTCCAGGACCCCCCTTTCCCCTTCTCTCCCCGCAGCGCTCCCCCTCATGCTCACCACGATCTTGCCACCAGCGCCCTGGCTCTTCACGCTCACCCCCAGCCACTGGTTCTCTTTGCTCTCTCTTTGCAGATCCACTTTTTGAAAGGGACACATAGGCAGCATCAATCCTGTGCCTCCCCCCACTCACCACCCCCTCTTCAGCCCCACTGCCCCACACAATAGGGCTACGAGCCCCCACTTGTATATCCCCCTCACCTCCCTCATCAATGGGCACCCGCCAGCAGTCGGAGGGCTCGGGGGTCAGCGGGCAAGCAAAGAGCCCCCCCGTCCTGTTGGCCGCTTGGCTGGGCAGCGCCGGCGCCTGGGGGGCTCCCACCAGCAGCCTGCAGGGATGGGAAACCCCATTTCAGGGCAAGGGAACCCCCCTCCAGGATCGCTGCCATGCACAAGCGTGTGAATTGCACGCACGCTGCCGGCGTTGCACGCTCAGACCTCCTCTTTGCATCCTCCCCATTGACCTGCCACCCCCTCACAGCTGTCCCTGGGCCCCCACACTGGTCTGAAGGTGGAGGGAGGGGCATGCTGGCCGGGCTGCACCATGCATGCATACCCAGCTTGGTGCCAGCCCAGCAGAACTGCTGTGATCATAGCATGGCAGAGCCCAGATCTCAGCACATCCCATCCCCCAACCTGACCCCCCTGCAGCCCCCCCAGGTCCTGTGAGGACAATGCTGGGACGTGCCTCACTGTACCCGCAGGAGCACAGCAGCGGCAGAACCCCGTGGCCATGGGGCACCCAGGCACCCCCATGCCTCTCCCTGGAGACCGGTGGCCTCGAGACAAAAGGGAGCCCCAGGAGAGCTGAGCTGGTAAAAATAAACTGGAATTCACTCAAAATAACTCAGCAGCAACATGTCCAAAAAAGGAGGGAGGCAAAAAGAGACATGGGAGCGGCCCCCAGCACCGGGCAGTGCCCAGGGTGCCCAGGCCAAGGAACCAACTAAGGAGGCTGAGCACAGCCCCGAGGGGGATTGCCAGGGGTGTGGACGAGGGTGCTGGCACGCAGTGCCCGGTGCTGCGCCCCATTCTTGGTGCTGGTGCCATATCCAGTGCTCAGCACCGAGCCCAGTGCCACGCTCAGTGCCCTGTGCCATGCCCAGTGCAGGCACCATGCCCAGTGCTGTGCTCAGTGCCCGGTGCCGTGCTGCAGTCTCCCTGTTGATGCTGTGTCCGATGCTGTTCCTGATGCTGCTGCCACGCCTGGTGCTATGCCTGCTTCCATGCCTGCTTCCCATCCCACTGCCGCACTCAGTGGTCGATGCCATGCCCAGTTCTTGGTGCTGGTGCTGCGCCCGGTGCCCCTGCCATGCCCATGCTGCACACGGTGCCATGTATGGTGCCGAGCCCTGTGCCACGCTCAGTGCCCGGTTCCTGGCGCCGGTGCTGTGCCCGGTGCCGTGCTCAGTTCCCGGTGCCGTGCTCAGTTCCCGGCACACAACTCGATGCCAGCAGCTCTCCAAGCACCTGCCCAAGAACTCCGCTACCGGGAGCGAAAATAACCCCGGGGCGGGCGCCAGGAATGCGGAGAGGCGGCAGCGGAGCCGGGCGGATTGGGGCGGCGGTGACACCGCGCCGGAGCCACAGCCGGGGCGCTCCGGGTTGGGGCAGCGTGAGGAACCCCGAGGTGCGGGACCCCACGGCTGAGGGACGCTATGGTGTGGGACCCCACGGCTGCAGCTCCGGGCCCCCCCCCCTGCCCCCCACCCCCGGTGCCGGCGGCTCCCGTGGCACGCGGGTGGGCGTTGGGCATCTCCGCGCCGGGCACTGCGCGCAGGCGATGGGGCGGGGAGGCAAACTGCTGAGATCACCTTCAGTTCCCCACAAAGCCCCAAATCCCACCCCATCTCCGTACAGCGCTCCCCGTTAATAAGCCGGGGAGGGGGGGAAGGGGGTCCCGCTCACCAGCTGGCCGGCTCGGGGCTGAGCTGCCGGTGTAAAGCCACCGAGAAACCGAAGAGGCTGCCCCGGGTTCCGTCCTTCAGCAGAGTGTTGGCAGCGTCCAAGTTGAAAGCTGCGGTGCCCATCAGCTGCAGGCAGAGCCACGGCACGAACAACCCCGGTAGGGACAGCCCCGCCATGCCCGCACCGCACCGCACCGCTCCGCTGCGGTCCGCCCACCGCCCTCGCGGTCCCGGCTAAGCACAGCTCCCCCCTCCCTCCCCCGGGGACACGGGGCGGTGACACAGCACGGGGGGTGGGGGTGGAAGGGAACACACATCGGTGACAGTGACACAGAGCTGTGACATCGCACGGGGACACCGCGCTGCGCTCTGACCGCGCCCGGCGCTCCTCAGCCGCTGCAGTGATTGCGCTTTGTGCCAGGGCGCTGCGCTGCTGGGCATTGCATCCCACACGGCACTGAGCCCCCCACCCTCCCTCCCTACACACCCCCGTGCCAAACTGCACGGCCATAGACACGAGGTGACCTCCAGCACCCCCAAAACAACGCTCCAACATCACCCAAGAGTGTCACCCCTACACCCACAGTGACAGCCTGGGACACCCCCCCATCCTGAGAGGTGCAGGAATGCCACCCACTCCGGGGTCCCAGGGCTGAGCAGCCCCCTGCCTCAACCAGAAAGAGTGTGGGGAGGTGGGGGGGGGACACACACACTCATGTTTTCCAGCTCTCTGCTATTTTTAACTGCTCTCCAAAGGCCCGTGGAGCTATTTGGGAGCTGGCAGGGTGCTCCGGCCGTGTGAATGTGCCTGACCTCCTCCTCCTCCTTGCTACAGCATTGGGAAGGAGGGTGGGAGAAGCAGGCTCCAGGCCCCCAGCTCAGCCTCCACTTCCTGGCCCCTCCAAATCCCACTGTGACAGCACGGCCACCGTGGGAAACAGCCACGGTGTCCTGGAGGAGAGGAGAATGGGGACATCTGTGGGAACAAGGGTGGGAATGGGAAGGGGGAATGGGGACGTGAATAGTAAAAGGGAGGGGAGTGGAAATGGAGACACTAATGGGAACAGGGATGGCAAAAGGGAACAGCGATGGGAAAGGGAACGGGGACGGGAAAGGGAACGGGGATGGGGATAAAGATATGGAACGGAAGGAGAACAGGGGTAGGAACAAGAACGGGGACGGGGATGGGAACAAGAGTAGGAAGGGAAATGCAAATACAGGTGGGAACGGAGATGAGGATGGGAAGGGAAAGGGCTCAGCTCCCAGCATCGATTTTATCAATTTTATTTCCACTGTGAGGACGGAGCTGAGACGCAGCCCACATCCAGAGCCAGGGTGGAGCAGCAGCTGCACCCCCCCGCATCCCCCGGCTCATTCCTGGGGAAGGACAGGCAGGGCTGGGCTGAGCCCTCGTTAACCTGGTGCTCAACGGCCAAGCGTATCCCATTATAGCCAAGCCTGTCCCACACAGCCAAGCCCAACCCATAACGGCCCCAGCAAGGCCCCAATGGTTCCCTGTAGTCCCACCCACACATCAGAGAAGCCCTATAAGCGCCTGCCCCCCACCCCCCACCCCCCCGCCGCCAACAAGCCCCTATGGCTCCTGCATCCCCTTCACTCTACAGCTCTCTCGTACCCCAACCCAGACCCCTACAGGCTCTTTGGGCCCCCATAGCTCCCCCAGGCTCCCATAGCCATCCTACTAAATCCCTATTGCTCCCCCAGACTCCTATAGGCTCCTTGTACCCACACGGTGCTCTCAGACCCCCATAGCCACCCTACAGCCCCTATAGTTTCCCTCAGACCGCTGTATCTCCTCTAGTGCCCCTATACTCTCCCCTATAAGCCCCCTGAAGCCCTATAGATCCCCCCAAACCCTCTATCTCTCCCGATGGCCCCCCCGTACCCATTCTATGGACCCTATAGCTTCCCTCAGCACCCCCCTAGCACCCATATAGGGTTCCTAGATCCCCCTATCCCCCCCCAGACCCCCTTTATCCCCCCCAAACCCCTCTATCTCCCCTTAAGCCCCCCCCGTACCCATTCTATGGACCCTATAGCTTCCCTCAGCACCCCCCTAGCACCCATATAGGCTTCCTAGATCCCCATAACTATCCCAAGACCCCCATAGCCATCCTATAGCTTCGCTCAGACCACTACATCTCCCCTATTTCCCCTATACCTTCCCCTATAAGCTCCTTGAAGACCCACAGGTCCCCCAGAAACCCTCTATCTCCCCCTATAGCCTACCCCATACCCATCCAATGCAGCCTATAGTTTTCTCGTACCCCTATAGTTCCTACATCGGCCCTCTGGATCTCCATAACTCCCCCAGGTCCCCCATAGCCTTCCTTTAGACCACCATATCTCCCCTACACGTTTCCCTCCAGGCTCCCTGAAGCCCTATAGGTCCCCCCAAACCCATCCATCTCTCCCTATACCCCCCCCATACGCATCCTGTAGCTCCCGCCGACCCCGATAGCCACCCCAAAACCCCTTCATAGTTTCTCACAGCTCCCCCTGCAGCCATCCTATAAGCTCTACAACCACCCCCATGGCGCCTCCCCGCACCCACAATGCCCCGCGGCGGGGCGGAGCGGTGACGCACAGTGACGCACGGTGACGTCACGCGGGAGAGCCGCCATGCTGTCCCGGCTGCTGCG
>NW_024884917.1:23872-37083 GCF_019232065.1 Centrocercus urophasianus | reverse complement strand
TTTTTTTTTTTTTTTTTTTGTGAGCAGAACAAGTCTGGATCAAATCTGTGTAACAGTGGTTTGACTGTGGTCCTGAAAACTTGATGGAAAACTATTTGGTCAATGTCTTTGTTGTTTAAGTGCTACTGAGGGGAAACTTTTAACTGAATGGTCAGTTGGTCATGTACCTTAAAGGGCTGGAAGAATTTACAGCTTTTGCTGTAAGCTAAACAGCTTCTTTCAGTTATATCAGAAGAAGTAAAGGCTAGGTTTTACAGCACAGTGATAGGGGGTTACTTCCTGCTCGGTTGCTATCTGTTTGATCAGACATACTAGGAAGTTAGTCTCTGTGGTAAACTAGTCTTTTTCCCTGCTGGGTTGGCTGATGTGTATTCTTTTGGATGAAAGAACATGATGTGCAGTGCATTTTGAAAGGGTGAGAAAATGTAAAGTCAGATATATGGATCATTGCTTTGTTGAATCAGGACGTGGTCGTCTTTCACTGGTGAAGAGTTCAAAAGATTTTTCTGTGCAGTAGTTCTTCAAGCAGAATGATGAAATGGATCTCACAATGATTCAGGTTGGAAGGCTCTTTAAATATCGTCTAGACCAACCCCATTGCCATCAGCAGGGACAAAAGATCATTTGGATATCCAGTTGCAGAAAAAGATGGAAAACAATACCTGTAAATGTGTTCATGCTGATGCCAAATACCTGCACCTCAGATACAGTACAGGAGAGACGCTTGCTCTGCTCCAGTCTTAAGGAAATATCCCATGTCGTATCAGAGGTGATTGAGAGCAGCCCTACAATGCCATCAGCCTCCTTGTTAGTGTGGATGCCAGAGGAGAGTTGCTTAAACAAATTTTATACACCATGGCTTCTTACAGTCTTCAGCTGTTCTACATTGGTCAGATTTTTTTCCTCTTGTTAATGAGACTTTTACCTGAGAAGCATCTTTCATGTGGAAGGTTGAGAGAGATTGAACTACTTAGTCTGGACAAGTGATGGTTCAGGAGGACTCTTCTTTGTACAGCACACTGACAGGACAATAGCCATTAGAAACAAATTAAAAAAAAATAAATAAATTCAATACGAGCACACCTCATATTGAAGAAAAACCTTTGTTTACTGTGAAGACAGACACTCAAACAGGTTGCCCAGAAAGTGGGTGCAGTCCTGCACAGTCCTGCCAAGAACATATTCATGTTGATACAGCTTAAGCAAGTACATTGGAATAGACAACCTCAGGAGGTCTCCTCTTAGCTTAATAATTCTTAGAGTCTGTGATTTGTTTGCCACTTCTTTTGATGGAAAAACAACAAACAAAAATACCAATGACATTCTTTATGTCTAATTCCTTTCCGAAACATCTAAATTTTGTTATTTTCTCTGGGCTATTTAGCCCCAGTCAATCCATTCAAAATGGGGCCTTATAATCTCATGTTCCCCAGAGTTTACTTTCAAGGCATTGATTTTCTGTCATTCATATGATATCTCGTATCTCATTCCCATCATGGCAAACATGCTTATTTATGCCATTTCTTGTTAGCTGTGGCTGTAACTGCCTGAGTCAGTGTGTGCTTAGTGATCTCTGTGCATTTGCTTTGAAGAAACTTGCAGCGTGATGTTAAATGATGTGCAGAATAGCTGCTGTGAAGGAGACAGATGCTGTAAGTTTCCTGTGCTTCTCAAGACAGTTCTTTCTGGCTCCTGTAACTTGTGAGCAAGTAGCAAGCAAAATATTAGATTCCTTAGCATGGATTTTTTTTTTTTTTCTGACTTTTATCTATAGCTTGATGGTTGAGGAATATTTTTATTGATTTCGGGGGACCAGATTCCAGCCAACACATGCCCTTCCTTTCTAATTGCCAAAACCACCAGCTTCTGCAAAATAAGACTAGCTAGAAAATTCTCAGAGAGATGCGGTACATGTCCAGATGTCAGCTAGACTGTGCCTGTCTCATTTGCATGCCGAATGAGTTAAGAGGGAGCTGAAAGTACTGGCATTTAAATTTTCTGCTCTGGAAACATCTGTTCTACTAAACCTCTAATTTCTTCAATCAAAACCATTCTACGATTCACTACTCTGTTGAAATTATTTTCTTAATGTTGGAAGTACATAACTGCTGTCATATTTTGCTAAATGCTTGAAAACATCTTTTTAGAATTACTTTAAAAATAGAGGACAGTATTTTTAGAAGGGAGAATTATAAGTCATTCTGTTACAAAGAGTGGGGAGAAATTGCACTATCCTTAAAGTCATTTGTAGCCTGTGTGTCATTTAGTCTTTCCATAAAGTGTTATTCATATAACATTCTTGTACTAGTCTCCCTGGCATGTAAGTCACCATGGATGAATTACAAAGGGCACTATTACTATAGTCTACAGTCTAACATGTGATATATGCCTTTAGGAAACAATGTATTTCTACTTCTTTTGTGGGTAAGAAAGCAGGAACAAAACAATAGTTTTGATAGTGCAAAAATACTTGAAGAATTTATCATCAAAGTAGATCTAATAACCCACTGCAATTTTCTCTGCCTCAAAAGCCAGTAACATTAAGTTATCCTTTCTGATTTAACTCAGATAATTTTATTGCCAATTGCAAGCTTATTATTTTGCTTATGTTTCATCCTTCATCATGCAATTTTAAGACAAGCAAGTATGCAGATTTGCTTTTTATTTGAAATGACAGTATTCTCTTTGTACTCGTGGCATTAAGTCATCCGGAATCCCCCACCGGGCTAAGAAAGACTAAAAAAGCAGAAGAGGAAGTTGCTAGGTTTATATCCCAAATTCGCTCAAATGCTTGAATGGGAACAATAAGACTATTCTACCTTTTTGTGTGCGTATGTAAAAGGGAGGAAGAGTGATTAAAATGTACATGGGAGTGTGCTTTCAGGACAAATTAAGGGTCAAGTCCAGTAAATTTCAGCATGAGCATGACATGAGCTTCATGGGGGAGTGTCATTTTTACAGTCTTCTGTTATAAATGAAGGACATAGTTGCTGCTGTTGCTCTTTATTCCTTCACTTTCCTGTGGCTGCTGGAGATTCATTAAAATAAATGACACAGTTCTGTTCTTCCTAGAAGATAAAACTGACAGAAGTTCAGCCTACTGCCATGCTAGATTCTGAGTTTTCACTGGAGAAACCAGGCATGCTTTAAATGACTCAGCAATATGCAGGGACCAGTCTGTACCACCTTCCTAGCAAAATGTAACTAACAGAACAAAATTTACCACAGCCTGCAGTTTGCCTCACCATGTCTTTCATGTAGGTAAAAACTGACTTCCAGGGTTGCTTTTCTCTGTATTTGGCCAATTTCAGAACCATGTTGGAATGGGACTACAAGGTAGGACTGGGTGGCTTATGTCTAATGTACTGTGACACGTACTGACTTACGGGCAGCACCTAAGTGGAGGCAGAGGCCTTGCCATAGATCTCGGTAGAAAATCAGAATTACTGTCCACAGATATACCGTTCCAAGACGCCTACCACATGGTATGCATAGGTTAAGCTTTCAGCTATCAGAATGAAAACATACGACTGCACACGGATGCTTCCACTGGCTCATTCTGCAGTGCCCGGCCCATGGGGGGCTATAGGACTGACACCAAGACACTTCTCCTGGGCAGTGCCATGGCACCTGCTGGCTTTTGAGAAGTGTTTGGGCAACGTTCTCAGACATAGGGTTTGGATTTTGTGTGGTCCTGTGCGTTGGATTACGAAACAGGAGCTGGATCGGATGACACTGACGGAAGCTTATTTTGATCTTTGTTAATCTCTCCAACTCTGTGAAAGGAGGCTGTAAAGAAATGGGAGTCGGCCTCTTCTCCCAGGTCACAGCAATAGCACAAGAGGGAATAGCCTCAAGTTGCATGAGAGGAGGGCTAGTTGGCTATAAGAAAAATGCCTTCTCAGAGAGTGGTGCTGCACTGGCACAGGCTGCTCATGGAGGTGGGGGAGTCACCGTCCTTGGAGGTGTTCAAGAACTGTGAGAGATGTGGTTGCTGGGCATGGTGGGGATGGGCTGATGGCTGGGCTCGGTGATCTTAGAGGTCTTTTCCATCCTTAACACTTCTGTAGTTTAGTGGCAGACTTGGCCGTGCTTGGTTAACACTTGGACTTCTCAGAGGTCTTTCCCAGCATAAAGGATTCTACGATTCTCCGAGCCCTGCGTCTCACTACCACCCCAGGCATAGTACGGTTAAGCAGTGCTACTACACGGCAGTGACGCAACTCCGAACTGACAAAGTCACGCGACCGCTATCGGCCCCGCGGCTACCGCGCGCGCCCCCACAGCCAAGCCTGCGCGTTCCCGGCCCCACAACCCCTTTCCGCTGCCCTCTCTGCCCCCCATCAAGCCCTTGGCGCTGATTGGCCCGAGCCCACCGAGGCGCGCGGAGGATTCCATTAGCCCCGCCTCTGCCGCTCGCTGATTGGCTTTGCCTCCCGGCGGTGCTCGTCTCCCATTGGCCCGGGTGGAGGGTGCCCCACTTCCGCGCCGATTTCTGTGTGGAGGCGCAGGCCCGGGACCCGCCGTTGCCCGTGCCCGCGCAGCGCCGCAGCAGCAGCTCGTCCCCATGGCTAACCTGGAGTTGTTCGGTGCGCAGCAGCCGCAGGCCGCCGCCGGTAACGGGGCGACGGACGGCGCCGAGGAAGACCCTGCCGCTGCCTTCCTGGCGCAGCAGGAGAACGAGATCGCGGGCATCGAGAACGACGAGGGATACGGCATCCTGGAGAGCGGCGACGTGCCGGAGGCGCTGCAGGCGGCGGAGGGCTTCGACTCCGGTACGGCGCACGGCCTCCCTCTCCTCTGTCCCGGGCTGCCGCTGCCTTCTGGCGGGTCCGCCCTGCTCGCGGCTTGCTCCGCCGCTCCCGTGCGCCCGGAGCGGAGTACCGCGGGTAGGGCGGTGCGCGGCGCTCCGCCCGGCGCCGCTCTGCTCGGAAGCGGCGATCCACGTTCGCGCGTGAGAGCCGGCTGGGCTAATGTTTAATTTTACTCGGCCTCTGGCCGTTGTACCTCCGTAACCTTTGTACCGAAGGTGAGAAAGCTGACGCTGCAGAACGGGGTGTTGTGCTCGGAGCAGCGTGGTTATATATTCTGGGAGTCGGGTTGTGGGAGCTCTCCGTTAGTGCAGCAGCAGCTGAAGCGGTCTCCAGCCTCTGGCACTAGGGCCTTTAATCTGAATCCTGAGCGAGAAGGGGCTGTGAATCTAGCGATGTTGTTTCTGTGTTGCTGCAAGGTGTGCCTCGTGTTCATCTCTGCGCCCAGGGGAGTTTGTTTTGACCTCGAGAGCCATTCCTTTATCGCTTCCCGAACGGGCAGCTAGCCTCTTCTGTCTGAGTTGAATTACTCCGCTCACCGGTTCACTATTGAAGTGTCTTCAGAATTAAGTTTTCAATGTGAAAAGCTGCTACTGAAATAACTGGTGTTTATGGGACTGCTGTTTCATAATAGCCCGTGAAACAAAGCACGGTTAAGTGAGCTGAGTAATGGAGACCTTATGTATCCAGGGCTAACCTAGAGGTACTGCAGCCCTTAGAAACTGGCTCATTCATAAAAAGGTTGGCTATACAGACTGTGTATTTTCATGCAAACGTCTTTGTCAAGTGAAGTGACATCCTTAAGCACTAAACATGGGGGTAATCATTAGAAACCATCCAGATGTAACATAACTCACTATTTTTATGAGCAGAAACAGACTGTGTATGAATCCCCTCTCTCAGAAGCCTCAGATGTTGCTCTTTGAAGCATTATGCTTTATATGGCATAGAGGAAAATTGTTAGCATCTCACAGGGTGATAGAACCAACTGGACTTGTATTTTCTCTGTGTGCAGTCTGGCTGTTGCAGCGTAGTTCCTCACCAGCTGATTAAGTGCTGCCAGGTTGGGTAGAAATGAAAAACTAGTTCAGCTGTGGCTGAAGAAGCTTTTCATTTCCTTTGAGAAACTGTTACTGTAGAAAGAGAGCCATAAAGTAGTAGATATAATCTAAGGATCTGTGAAGTCTAGGTGTGGTCTATATATCACTTTGCTTTTTGGTATGAATTTGGATTTCACTGATGCTCTGGCCTGTAGTACAGGTGTAGCTGATCATCTTTTTGGAATTCTGGTGGTCACCTTGTTAACAGAACATCCATTCTCTGACTGTTAAACCCTATATTCCCTATTAGGAAAAATAGAAGATACAATTTGCAATAATGCAAAATGTGCTAGTTCAGGTGACAGGTGTATTTGTAACTTCTGTTGCCACTTCTCTATAAGACTTCTTAGGGTTCAGTCAACACCCTAACAAACATCTGACAACACTAGTTCTTATTAGTTTATTGAACTGTTTCGGTGAATGTAAATCTATTCTTGAATTTATTTATGTAAATCCTTAAGAAAAATATTTTAGTGAACCCTTAAAGCACGGTGGTCAGGGATTTGTGGATTTATTTAATTTTATTTACTGTTTTAACCATAACTTTCCTGAAATCCTGATTTATGGATCTGCTGGGTAAGTTTTTCTTTCTTTCCTTTCTCAATGCTGGGCAGAAGTTGTAGCTGAAGCAATTCTCTTCCGGAGTGCAAAGATATTAAAATATTATGAGAAACAGTCTCCAGCTTCCTTAAATATGCTTGTAAGAAACATGCTCTCTAACACATCAAACTGTTTAAATGAAGTCTATTTAAAAAAAAAAAAAAAGTTAAACTCAAGGTCAGGGTTGAACTTCATGTACTTAGGCTAATGGAAAAATATTTGTGGTAATTGAAACTGTATCCCTGTTAATTGTAGCAATGATGGGTACTTGGGGCATAATGTTGCCAAGCTCATGTGGTCGCACTGAGCATCACTTCACATTGCTTCTGTCAGGGCTGGAATATTGGCCTGGCCCATTCAACCATTTATATGTACATAGACATTCCAACTAGTCTTGTATTCACTTGAAATGTGAAGCATAATCGCTATCTCAGAGGACAAGAAATGCTGTGTAAATAAAGCAATAAAGAGCTATTGTCTGGTTATTAGTATTCTGGTCTCTTGTGGGGTCCCCTTCCCAGTAAGAAAACAGTTCAGTTGCAGTGTCTGCTCTGCAGGAGCAAATGCGTTCAGATTGAGATATCTAGCTTCCAGAACCTGTGTTTCAATGTAAAAATCCCATGACGGCTTGTTGGTGACTTCTCACTGAGAACAACCTTCAGTAGCAAGCAGTTTTGTGTAAACAGTCATGAAAATACTAGTCAAGTTTAATGTAGGCTGTCTAGTCTCAAACATTGACTTCACTTTCACATTCTGTTGCCTTTATGTGAACTTCAGTGAATGACTCTCATCTTCTGAAGAGAGGCATGTGAGCCTCTCTAGGAGGTAAGGAACTGAAATCTCTCAAGGATTGAATATCAGTTGTTTTTTTTTTCTTTTTTCAAAATATCTTTGGGAAAGAATTGTTTTCTTCTGACTTGAGTTAACTTCACAGACAGAATGAGTTACTCATCAGTGGCTATTGTTTTTTCTAAACTGTTCAAGGTTTCACAGTGCTCCATAAGGTAGCATTGAGAAAGGTTTGATTTAAAAAAAAAAAAAAAAAAAAAAAAAATTGTGATGCTGTATTATGAAGCTCATAGTAGGAACAAACACATCTATTTTGCCTATTAATGAGGAGAGAAGCCCTTTTCCTTCTTTTATTTTTTATTTTACCTACAATCACAGAAATAAGGTTTTGGCTGGAAAACCTATTTTTCCTCAGTGATGCAAGACATTGTCTTAAAAGAATAAGGAAACAAAGCCCTCAAGCTACTACTTTTTAGAAGATAAGCAGTGAAGAGAATACTCAGTATTTGAAAGGGATGCTAAGAGTAGCTCATAAAGCATGACTTTAAATATAGCCATATTGAAGTTAACTTCTTTTGCATGGAGAATATTGTCAAAAGCCTACTTGATAGGAAGACATCAGAAGGAATTAATCCATGCCTGGGCTTGAATTAGAAGTGTTACTCTTCATGGTCCTATGTCTGGTTCTTCTGATAGCCTTCATTTGTTGTGCTGACAGTAAATCTTTACTAGTGAACAAGGCTGAAAGTGTATTGTGCTGCATAGCTGTATGGTCTTAGAGCAAGGCAATGTGTTTGATTTGTCGAAGTAATTACAGAAAATGTTCTGTTAATGCTCGCTTGCAGCACTGCAGTAGTCTTTAGATGTTATGGATGATAAGTGGGATGTCACACTAGATGGAGAAATGTTGTAAGACTGTTCTGCTTTAACAAGGCAAAAGAAACAACAATGGAACGCCTAAAATGTGACAGACAGCATTGAGATGTTCCCTTTTTTCTTCCTTAGCTCTGTGTACAGAGACTTCTGACTGTCCTTGCATTCCACTGCAATCTTCAGGACAAAAGGAGTGTTGAAAATAAACAACTCCCTGGGGCAGATAGAGGACCAGCAGGATGCTAGAAGAACTCTAAATGACATTGAAGATCACCAAATAAGGCTGTGTCTGTTAGTCAGTCTGTATGTAATGTATGTGAAAATATAACCTATTCACGAACGATCAACTGATGGAGCATTCTTGGAGAGTTATCCAATGCTACTGCAGCACTGCCAAGAAAGAATACCTTGCTTAACTGTAACAAAACTTTGCTGTAAGTTTCTACACATCGATTTTTTTTTTTTTTTAATCACTTTCAAAAGTAGATCTTCACTTCAGCTGTCTCTGACAGCTCAGTTGTTGACATTCAGTACAAAGCTAACTTTAAATGAGAGTTGTGTCAACTCTGAAGTTGAAGTAAGCCTCTGGCTAAATCTTTACTTTGTTCTTGGAACTAGTCTGTAGTTTTTACATGCCTAGTACTACCAGGAGAACAACTGCTTATGGATTAATTTTATTCCAGGTCCACTACCATCTGCTCGATCTGCCCTTTTCTTGAAGCTTCATAAGCTTCCTTGGCTGTTCCTTTCAGTTAGAAACTTAACTTTGCAAATTCACTGTATGTTGACTTGTAGGACTGAAGTGGGAAAAAAACTGTGCTTATCTTCAAGGTACTTGTCCATTTCTCTTGAAAGCTATTGCACATTTGGAGGACACAGATTCTAGCTGTCTGTTTCTGGCAAGCTCAACCGTTTTTTCCCTCCTGTGTGTGCAAACAGCTGATACAGCTTCTGCTTTCCTCACAGGCTCAGACTCTAAAAGTTGTCTGGGTGGAACTCTAGAAGTTTGTTACTCCATTGCCAGCATGTTCTGGAAGTGTGGATACTTGGATATTTTCTGTGCTTTATCCAAAGCTCAGAAGGAACCACCACGGAGTGTGGGGTGTTCCTAACTTCCTCAGAAAGTATGGTGTTAACTTCAGGAGTTGTAAGGTGCTGTGTTAGTCATGAATGGACTCTGAAGCCAATAGAGATCTGTCATTGTTCATAACTGTTGAAAACATTTTTCTGGGGAAAGTTGTATACAAAATGACATCCTTCTGTGAACAAGGAAATCTGATACACAGATTGCTTTGCTTACTGAGACAAAGGCTGGCAAACAGTTTTTTTTTAGGTTTCATATTGATTTACACAAACACTGAAACTGGAGAGCTGGAGAGAGAATATTTGACTGTTGATTCTGTTTCAGTTAGTGTACTTGTGTTAGCACATGATAGCACAACAGTACTGTTCTACTTTGTTTTCAGTGGGCAGGGTGCATTGTCAGCATGCTGACTCAGCATTGTAATCACAAGTTCTAGGAAGCTTAAAACAGATGGAAAGCTGTAGTATTTTTAATGCCTGTGGCTTATTTGCCCTCTAGCCATACTTTCTGCTGTACCAATTACTGTCTAAGCAGAAGATAAGTAGTCCTAAGATGAACGCATCTGTTTTTCAGCTCTGCAGGAATGTTGTTCCGTTCTGCAGACTACTAGCCTGAATGCTGAAGACTTTAATGAAAGTTTTCTCTTTGTATTATGACAAGAAAAATCTTAAAGATGTAATCCCCCTTACCTCGCTGGTTAGTCAGTGCTTCCAAGTATGTCCCATGAAACAATTGCCTTCCCTCTGGAGATCAGAACTACATTTATTTCAAGACTAACCTTTGTTGGGTTTTTTCTCTCCAACTAGGTTCTGTCTGATGGTGCAGGTTGCTCTTAGCTCTTCCCAGGTAGGCTCTGTAGGCAGCTAACTTGTTCAGGTGGTTTTTGTCAATACAAGTTACAGACCCTGACTTAGCTGTAATTCCAGCCCAGTCTAAAAAGGTGAACAGCTGCAGCCTCCTTTTCTAGCATGAAGTGTAAGCAGGCTTCCTTTATGGGCTTCAGTCTTCCTAAATGTAATGAGGAGAATTGTTAGTTGTGGCTGTAACTACTCAGGACTGTGTGCTCAGTGGTCTCTGCACATTTGCTTTCGGGAAACTTGCAACTTGATGTTAAGTAATGCGCAGGATAGCTGCTGTGAAGGAGGCAGATGCAGGAGCCAAAAAGAACTGGCTTGAGAGGCAACCTGTGGCAAGCAGCAAACAAAGTAGTTATTGCTCTTGAGAAATAGGAGTGTAGCTCTAAAATACTAGGGTCCTTTAACTGGTAAAACTAATGTTCATTAACTTGAATTGCCTTTCTCTTTCTGAAGCTGGTAACTGCATTATTGAAGGCTAGTGTCATTCAATGTTACCATGTTTTGACTAAGGATTTTACATACTTTCGCAAGTACTGTGAACTGCTGCTGTTCAGGAGTCGGAGATAGGGGCTTAGTAATACTGGTAAAAGTGCAAAGAGGACATGGAACAAATAGAGCGTGTGGCAGCATGACAGTCTGCTCCAGGTGAATTAACAACCTTATTTAGGAAGCTAATGTGAAATGTTTGAGTTTCTGCCTGCTATTTGTTGACTTGGGTAAAATCTCAGCTTTCAGTGTTAATTAATGTGGCAGAAACACTTGTGATGGGCTTATCCAGGGTAGCATTATAGATGAGGCAAAGTTGTAAACTTAATATATTTCACTGGGAGATGGTACACTACTGTTCCAGAAAGTGGTTCCTGAAAATTTTACTGCCTTCTCCATAGACTGAAGACTCAAATAGTTTCACAAAGTCAAATACTTGTTTCACAATCGATGTGTGTTCCTAGGTCTTCCTTCTGATAAGAGATTTTAAGCTTCTGTGGCAAGGATTCCAGCTGATCTTGTTCCAGAGACTCTCTTGCCAAAAGGAATAATGCGGCTGGAGAATTAGAAAGCAATCAAAGATGTCATTGCAGGAGAAACATGAAAGGTGATTTTTGGTAGGGATGTTAATATAATTTTTTGGACTTGCTAGGAGTTAGGAGGTAACAAAATCATGATAAGATTTAGAAAGTGTTGCCCTACTTGATTGTTAGTCTTACAAGTAGTGTGAAAAGTGTAAGTCACCTTTAACTTCTGAACAGTTGTCTAGTATTCATTTTCAAAGGCAGGGATGGGAAAATGGGAGAAACTCCAGGACATTCTCCGTAGCAGCTTCTCAGCAGTGTCAGATCTGCTTTTTGAGTAGCCTGTGGCAAGATCTCATAGTGAAGAACTGGCTTTAGTTCTAAAGAATAATGACTCACTGTCTCTTGTGTCCTGGAAAAGGAAGAAAAGTGCAGAGGTAAGGAATTGACCCTATGGGGTATTGAGTAACAATTACATAATTCCCGTACTGGATGCTGTAATAAAGGTTTCCAGACAAGTAACTGTTTAGTAAATCCAATTGTATTGTTTTTCTCAAATGGTTAAACTACAGTTATTTCTTTACAGGTGCTGTTGATGGAGTGATGAATGGAGTTGTCTATCAGGTAAGATACAAGTAATCTGTGCTTAGAGTGTGCTGTTCTACTGTGAGAACTTACTTAAATCTAGACTTGTACTCACCATTGCTTTTCTAATGTGCTTGTCTGCTGTCTCATGACCTCCTAAAGCTGCTAATGCTCGCAGTATGCTCCTCCTCTGAACTGGAGGGCATTTTAAGGCAGCAGTCTCTTTTGAGTTATGGTTGAATGGGACGTGACCACAGCGAACTTACAAGGAACTTTCTACGACTGGGTGACCAGTCTGGTAGATGAGGGAAGGGCTGTTGATGTAGTCTTCCTAGTCTTCAGCAAAGCCTTTGACACGGTCCCTCACAGGCTTCTTCTGGGGAAACTGGCTGCCCGTGGTCTGAACAGATTTACACTTCTTTGGGTAAGGAACTGGCTAGAGGGCCATGCCCAGCGGGTCGTGGTGAATGGAGTGAAGTCCAGCTGGCGACCCGTTTCAAGTGGTGTCCCCCAGGGGTCGGTACTGGGGCCCATCCTGCTTAATATCTTTATTGATGACCTAGATGAGGGAATTGAGTGTACAAACTGAGTAAGTGTGCAGATGACACCAAGCTGGGAGGTGGTGTTGATCTGCCTGAGGGTAGGGAGGCCCTTCAGAGAGGGATTTAGACAGGCTGGACTGCTGGGCTGAGGTGAACGGGATGAGGTTCAACAAGGCCAAGTGCCAGATCCTGCACTTTGGGCACAACAACCCCATGCAGCACTGTAGGCTTGGGGGATGAGTGGCTGGATGATTGTGAAGAGGAGAAGGACCTGGGGGTGTTGGTTGATGCTCGGCTGAACATGAGCCGACAGTGTGCTCAGGTGGCCAAGAGGGCCAACGGCATCCTGGCCTGCATTAGAAACAGTGTGGCCAGCAGGAGCAGGGAGGTGATCATCCCCTGTACTCAGCACTGGTGAGGCCGCACCTCGAGTATTGTGTTCAGTTTTGAGCTCTTCACTACAGGAAAGATGTTGAAGTCCTGGAACGTGTCCAGAGAAGGGCAACAAAACTGGTGAGGGGTCTGGAGCACAAACCTTATGAGGAGCGGCTGAGGGAGCTGGGATTGTTCAGTCTGGAGAAGAGGAGGCTCAGGGGAGACCTCATTGCACTGTACAACTTCCTGAAGGGAGGCTGTGGTGAAGAGGGTTTTGGCCTGTTCTCCCAGGCAACGAGCAGGACACGAGGTAATGGCTGCAAGTTGTACCAGAGGAGGTTTAGGTTGGACATAAGGAAGAACTGTTTCTCTCAGAGAGTAGTCAGGCACTGGAATGGCTGCGCAGAGAGGTGGTGGAGTCGCTGTCCCTGGCAGTGTTCAAGAGGTGCCTGGATGTGCTGCGTGATATGGTTTAGTGCTAGTGGTGGCAACAGTGATGAGGAGATGGACTGGATGATTTTATAGGTCATTTCCAACCGGTTCTATGGTTCTATGGTTCTATGGTTCTATGGTTCTATGGTTCTA
>NW_024884917.1:0-23862 GCF_019232065.1 Centrocercus urophasianus | reverse complement strand
CTATGGTTCTATGGTTCTATGGTTCTATGGTTCTATGGTTCTATGGTATGATTTAGCATATACTTGATACAGGCTAATAAACCAAATGGAACATGTTCTGATTATCTACTTCGGAGTCAAGTTGCTTACTCTTTAATGATAACTCATGTCGTCTTATCAAAATTGGTCTTACAAGGAACAAATTGACTGAAAATATATTTGTTAGTGATGTAAAGTTGCATGACATTAAATTACTGGCATGTGGCTCATTCACATTATGAAAGCGTGTTTGTTGTATTACAGACAATGTTTTGTGTGTGTCAGGGAGAAACAGAGCATGCTCATACAATTGTTGTGGTATAGCTGAATTTAATACCTGTTTTGCTAAGGCATTGCTGATTGTTGAGAGAGTTCTTTGGAGAGCCCTGTTTAGATAAATACTTAAAAGGGAGCAACATATAAGCTACTTTTCCACAGACATTAGTGAACACTGAGATGGACAGAAACAAATTGCTTTCACTGCTATTGTTTTTATATCCTCACTCTTGCTGTGAGGTTCTTGGGAAAACTGCTTGTTATTGGTTTTCAGTTATACAATAAAAGGCAAATGAAATACCTTGATTGTTTATGATTCCAATAGCTGCTTTGTTTGATAGAGCTTCCACTTGATGAGGTATTTAGTCTGTTAAGGGCATAGTGAATCACTGGAAAGGGTTGGACGTGGAGAATGCTCTGTGGCAATGCACTTGTCTTTGAAAGTCTAATGTATTAATAACCCTGTGCACTGCAAGTCTTTGAAACGTTGTATGATAAACTGCAAGTGCTAGCATACCTTTTAAAATTTAAGCAAAAAAAAAAAAAAGCATCTTGTGTTCTAAGCAGCTTACAGTAGTCCCAATTCTGTAATACCTCTAACCGATGTTAGAAGCCAACTTCTGTTGAGGCTTGCAAATTTCTCTGAAGCAGACAAATGCAAATTATAGAGAATACTTCAATCTCCTGTGCACAAAAAAAAAAACCCTCCAAAAATATACTTTTGTTGCAAATATTTAATGTGATATTAGCTGGGGGGTTTGTAGGCCTACAGCTGAGATTCTGTGAATGGTCTTATTCTTTCTTTGGTCTTAGACCTCTGACACAGTTTGAATTCCCGGTTAGCTTGAATTTGTTTGATCCCCAGTTGCTAGAGGCAACTTTCATATTAGTTTACATCAATTGTGCTGCCCTTTATAGCCAGAGATTTTTCATCATGTGGTATGAATGTGGTATAGCATCAGAAGAATATCACATGCTCAGTTCAAATCTCTACTTTTTGTAGCTTGCAGGTATTTACTGAAATGTACAGTTTTAATGTTTAAATGACATTTCTTTCTCCCCAAGGAAAGCAATGGTCCAACAGACTGCTATGCTGCCATATCACAAGTAGATCGACTGCAGTCAGAACCAGAGAGCATTCGTAAGTGGAGAGAGGAGCAAAAGGAGCGCCTTGAGCAGCTTGGTAAGGAGACTGTTTGTTGTAGTGGTATTCTTGGTTGAAACTCAGAAGTGGCAGTTTCTTAAGCAGGAGAGCTTTTCAAACAATGGCCTCTAGCTTTCTGGAGTTCAACTTGCTGCTTGAGCAGCCAGCCTACAGGGTAAAACTTCTAGTAAGCAAACTTTTAATATTGGTGTAGGAGTTAGGAAGCAAGTGGTTCTCTGAACTTTCTTCCTACACTACTGAAGTGGCCTGTTTAACTTACGAGTGAGTTCCTCAGTTCTGTAGCAGAAAATGAACAGCTTTTATCAGCAGAAAAGAATGAGTAGATACAACTGCCAGCACTTTTCTTCAAGGAAGGAGATTGCTCATTTTAAGATTGCTGAGGCCACTTGTCGTTTTGTCATAGTGAAATTAAATAACCAAGTAGTAACTAAATTCAGCTATCAAAGGCAGCCACACCTACCTGTGGACAACTCTAAACTGGTGTACTTTCCAGTTTCACTAACGAGGAGGCCTTACTTTGAGACCATTAGGACAGCCTTCTGAACATATGATTCCAGACAGAGCTGAGTCTGTTGTTCCTCTTTTATGCTAGTTACAACAGATGAGCTTATCCTGAACTGTGAGTTGGGTGTAAAGGCAGACTGAGTATCACATTCCCTTAATTTGTCTAATGTAGAGAGTTTACTGAGCTTTATTCTAGAACAGCCGTAGCAAAGTGGCAGTGTTTTAGAATGGTTTGCAGGCTAGCAGACTGACTGTATTATAATTAGTCTACATATGCTTAGACTAAATTGAACTAGACTGTCTCAGTGCTGTACAGGGACATTCTGTTTAGCTAATCTTCTGAATGTTGAGGGCATTAGAGTTCTCATGGCCTAAATCAGAGAACCTCATAAACCATATTTGAGTGGATTAAGTAATAATTTGCACTAGAGTACACCCTGAACTATCAGTTGAAATGTTAATGAAATCCGATTGGAATAAACATGACTGATAAATCAATTCTTGAATCTTTAGATGCTAACTCAAGAAAACAGGAAGCAGAATGGAAGGAGAAAGCCATAAAGGAGTTGGAGGAGTGGTATGCCAGACAAGATGAAAAGCTCCAGAAAACAAAAGCTAGCAACAGGTAAGATTTCTCCAGCCATCTGAAGAGCTATATTGCTGGCTGTGGAAGTAATTAGGCAAAGGAGAGAAGAGTAGGATGTTTACTATATCCTAAGTCGCTAGTCCTTCAGCCCCCTAACTATCCTGTTAAGAGATGAGTGTCCAGTTGTACACTAGTCTGAGTTTCTTTAGAGGCTAGCTTAAATGTCCAAATGGGAACACTGAAATAACAAGCCATTCCAGAAGCTTTCTTTAATACAAAGCTTGAATTTGGACAGAACTGTTCAGTCTGCTCACTTCTCTGTATGTACCTAGCTGCACAGCTCTTCAGTGGCTAATTACCTTGCAGCTAGCAGTCTTACTTGCCAGCTCTCAGAAACTTGGAAGTGGTCTCCTAGTTACTCCAAAGCAGATTATTTCATTAGATATCTTAAAACCTTTGGCTGCTTCTTGTGGAAGTTTATGAGAAATAAGCAGAGTTCTGTGAGTGACTATTTAACTCATTAAATTCATCATGTTTGAATTGGCTCTTATGGGCTGTGGAGCAGAAACAAGTGACCTAGGCACAATCTAGTAAATTCTTACATTTCCTTATGAGTTCCATGCAGAACTTTGACTTCTGGCTACATAAAGGTAAATATGATAATGCTGACTTAATAACGCTTAGGACTTCACTTCTGACCTAAGTCTGCCAGTGTCATTTTCTTCAGGTAATCATTGGGGCTGCTTTAAACTTTGGGAATCTGTAGACTTCAAATTGAAATGATTTTTGAAATGCCATTTTTCCTATCTGAAGAGCTGGTTTATCATAAGTAGTCTTAAGTAGACTTTACTTACTGAATGACAAAAGGAGACTTTATACTTCCTACAGAACTATGGATTTGACGCTTTCATTCCCTCAGACACAGTCTTTCTGTTGGGCTGAAAACAAGATAGCTGTTACAAGCGGTGGCAAGAGCTTATTACCTCTTTAACTTTGTCTTGGCCAGTGGTTTGAGATCAGGGTGTGCATTCTGGAGTAAGGTCAATTTAAAAAGAGCTGTTGTCAGAAAAGTCAAGTGTTTATCTGAGGGGATGTTCAGCATTCTCACCAACCTGGTGAGATCTCTCTACTTCAAGTAGTCTCTGGTATCTGGAGATGATGTCATGCCAACACTGGGACTAGCCCTAAACTAGGTAGTCCTAATTTTCTATGATAGGAGAGTTTTTGTGTTCCCCCTTGAGTTAGCAGCTTAATTGGTATGTTCTGTGTGGCAGCTGCTTCCCTGTTTCAGTGAGTGTAGGTGATACTAGTTAAACTTGCTTTTTAAAACTGCCTTCGGTTGTGTTCTGTACTTCTCATCTTTATCTCTTTTCTCCTGCCTGCTTGCCTGCCTGTTGGACTATTTGCTACCTAGGGTGGCAGATGAAGGTTTCTACAAACAGCCCTTCGCTGACGTGATTGGTTATGTGTATGTTGCTTAACTACTAATTCTGTTTGCTAGTCAGCTAGGTAAATGAGGAGGGTCTGAAATAGTGCTGAATGTCTGAAGATGTCTTCTGCCAAATATTTCAGCCAGTATAATAGTAGAATAATAATAATAAAAAAAGTAGAATAGTAGCCTGTTTTTTGTCCTGACTCTGATCTGCAGCATTAAGTGCTGTTTTCCTGTGATGATCATACCCAGCACACTTAAATTATGTAGAATACATGCCACTGGAATTTTGTCAGTGATTCAGTACCCTGTAATACATTGGGCTTCAGTTTACTGATCTTCCAGGCCAATACAACAAGGTGCTTTGATGCATGTATGGGTTACAGTCAGATGGAGTCTCATGTGGGTGCTGTGTTTAGTTCCAATCACTTCCATGGTGAAGTATAAAGTGTAACAGCATGTTTTGTCATAGGCACTGTGTTCCTGGTCTGTTCCATTTGACTAAATAATCAGAAAAAGATTAAAATGAGGTTCACATATAGTGCAAGGGGAAGAAGTTGCATGCTTAAATCAGAGGAGAAGAGGTGCCTATAGAATTTAGGATGCTATTAGAGAACATGTGGAAAAAACAAGATGATGGTACTAGAAAGCTAGTAACTGCTGGTGAAAGAGCACATATGTGCAGATGTATTGCCAGCCTCACAGATCAGTGAGAAGACAGCCAGGATTTTCAAGCCCCAGTAATTATGCTAGTTTCTGTGGGGCAAAAGGGTTGCAAGGTTCATTGGCTTGTTCATGTATTTTAATTTCTTCCCTTAATTTGTAGACTTGAATTGAAAGATGGCCATGTCACAGATTCTAAGGTGACACCTTTAGAAGGTGTACTGGTGAACCATGGTTTGTCTTTGAGTGCATTTATACTGAAGGTCAAGTGTGGAATTCATTACCTAACTGTAGATGGATGTAAAGCAAGACTTGTGAAATGATGGATTTACAGGTGGTGTTTGACTTTGTTCTGAAGTTTCCTGGAGTTAACTTAGATTTTTTCCAATAAAATCCTTCTTTTCCTGTAGCAAATGTGCAGTGCAAGTGCTGCAGAATAAAATTGGCAGCATGCTTCCTGAATGTAGGCCAAACTGCTAGTGCATGTTGAGCCAGCTGACCATCTGCATTAAACTCATTCTCATTTTCTATATCTGACTTAAACTTTCTCTCGTTTCTTTTCTTCTCTTCACCTTTAAGCACAAACATAAATCATCCTTGCTACAGCCTAGAACAGTTAAGTAAAAAACCTTCACTGCCCGTTAAAAGTGTCATGTCACATAAAGTAGCAGTGTTGTAGTGATCCTTGTCTTCAGTGGTGTCTGTAACCTTATCATCCCTGTGAACAGTGCTGAACCCTCATGGGGGAGTCATCCTCACTGCTTTTTCTGTACTGCTTGTTGGAGTAGATGGATTTGGTTTGATCTCTCAATGCTTACTGCTCTTTTACTCAGGCAGCTACCAGGGCCCCAGAGTTCCAGTAAATGATACTGGATTGTTACACGTGCATTGAAGCAATGCTGTTGGTAGCACAGAAATGCCAAAAGGATACTGCTGGGAAGCCCCTGGTGCTAACCTGTACATATTGTATAAAGCTTCCTTAGAGTATCCTTAGGGTAAGAAGAGGGGAAACATGTTTATCCTGCTAGCTGACTTTAGATGAGTCATCCTATCTGCCAAGATGTGCTTTAGACTACAGCACCCACAGGCATGGAATTCATTACTTATGTTCCTTGTGATTAATGCTGCTTCCATACAGCATTGGGAAACATCGGCAGATAGTTTTATGATGGCCTGAAGGCCTTGGGACTGATTTAAATCCTCAAATGGAATCTATTCTAAGACATGCTTGCAGGGAACTGTAAATTTCTGGTTGGCAAGTGTCCAAAGCAAGCCATCAAGTGACAGAAGCTTAAATATTTAAGACCTGGGCATTTTTCCATAAATAAAATGTCTGCACAGGAGTACCTTACCTTCTGGGAGTTTGGTGACTCCTGTAGGCAAAGACTCAGTGACTACTCTTAAAACCAAACACCTGTATTCCAACATTTTACACAGCAATCTTTTGCACTGCTTGTGCATAGCATACTACTGCAACCTATTTCCATCTCCAGGGCTGGGGCAGTGGGAGCTTAAGTAGCCATGATGTTCACAAGCAGCTGTCAGGTCACATTTCTTATGAAACGTGCTGAAAGGAACTGCATCCTGTAAGTGGGAAGGAGTGCCTTATGTTGGGCATTAACACAAGGTCCATTGCATTGCTTTCAGGGCAGCTGAAGAAGCCTTTGTGAGTGATGCAGAAGACGTTTTTCCAGGCACTGAGTGGGAACGCGTGGCTCAGCTCTGTGACTTTAATCCCAAGTCTAGTAAGCAGGCTAAAGATGTGTCCCGCATGCGTTCAGTCCTCATCTCACTCAAGCAGGCTCCGCTGGTTCGCTGAAGAAAGGCACAATGGAAACACTACAAATGCAATATCTTAACCTTACTCAGAGAAGCTATGTTTGCTGTAATTGGATTAATTGTTTCTATGTTTTTGTTGGACCAAACATGATGTATCTAGAGCTGATCACTGTTTCATTGCATGTTCTTCCTCATGTCTTTGTTTTAAATGAGAGAACCTCCTGAACTGTAGTCTGTGCTATTTGCACTGAGAAGTCACTTCCAGCGTTACTGATATTAAAGATGTGTTAAACTGCAAAATGTGTTGACTCTGGATGAATTCAGAAGCTCTCCTGCACTCTTTTCACAGGGAGTGTTTAAATCAAATGTTTCTCTGTGCTAGTGAATGACTAGCCAGAAGTATCTCTAGTTTCTCAGAGGCTGTCCTGCTTGTCTCTCTGTAAGCTTCCTTAAAGCTCTTCAGAGCTTTAGTTAGAACTGCTTCCTTATCCAATTTATTACACAAGGCAGAAGCTTTGGGAAACTGGAGCACCAGGCCTGTTAAGGAGCTTATCTTAGTTCTGTTTGAACCAAGGACGCTACCTTGTTGATAGTTTTCTGCTAGGTGACAAACTCACTCCGGCTATAGGTTTTAGGTACAAAAAATACCACAAGGGCATTGAGTAGTTACAAACTCTGACATCCATCTGCTTGTTGGGATATCTGTTTTGCCATGTAATTATTCAATACCAGTTTCACATGCGGAGCCCTTTGGTGTGGAGGCTGCCTCAGATGCCAGCATTCAGATCAGATTCCAGCTTTGCTCTGGTTGATATAGTAGCTTAGCTAATGTGTAGGATTTCTTAATCTTGTGTGCATGAGCTGAAAGCCTAGCTTAGTTTGGGGAGGATTCCTTATGCAGACTAACATGGAGTACAGAGGAAGCTTTCTGTGTGCCAGTTTACATGCATTGTGCCCTGTCCTGGCACCGGGCGTTTCTAAAAAGAGCCTGACTGCATCTTCTTTATGCTGTCCCTCCAGCTATTCATACACACTGATAAAATCCCTGATAAGTGGGAACCTCCACTTCTCCGGACTTAACAGTCTCAGCACTGTAGGAGAGGTGCTCTAAGTTGTTTGTCACCTCAGTGCACCAATGTGTCTGTGTTTTCTCTTGCACTGAGGTGCCTGTAAGTAGTCAGTGTGTTGTAGTATACTCATACTGTACTCATGCTGTCTGAAAATTGTTTTTGTTACTTACGCCATATTCAACAGAGCAAAAAGGCAGTTAACTTTCTCTGGGTGAAACTAACTCCTTGTCTGTGCTTCAGAACAGACTCCTTTCTGGTGAGCATCTGCCACTGTTCTGTGACTTGGCATGACACTTTTGCACTGGGTCTAGCCTAGCTGACCAGACTCAGTCCTCTTCCCACCACTGTTTATTTCCGTAGCAGTAATGGGGCTGAAGAAAACTATCAATGGAATCTCAAAAAACATGGACAATTCCCATCTTTTAAACAAAATTCCAGCTGTATGCACACCAGCAGCATTGAGAGAAGCTGTAGACTTTACTGAATACATCCTGGAATATGACTGGCTTCATTTAGCCTGTGGTCAGGTGGCAGACAGACCATACTGGCCTGAAATGGTGATGAGCGTATGTAGAGCTGAAGGGGGGTGGTGTCAAGGCCACGAGTTCATTAGAGATAGGAACCTGAGTACTGCCCTGCATCTTTCTGCCTCTGAGAGGAACCTCTTAGCCAGTGGAACACAAGTGAAAGTTGCCATTAGGCATGAACCACTTTTTTTTTTTTTTTTTTTTTTGCGGCTGGTCAAGAAGAGAACACATAGTTTGCTGGCAAGTATTTGAGAAGGGACAAGGGATTGTCTGTTGGGGTTGACAAGAGGATTCATCTGGTGGTACCTGTCACATGGGCAAGCTTGTTCCTCTGCAGAGCAGTGATGCTGCAGCAGCATGTTGGCATTGGGTGTAGTCTGTGCAAGCCTGGGCAGTCTGCTGATCTTCATTGTGAAAGGTTCTCAATGGAGGCCTTTGTGCTGTGACCGGGTATGGGACAGTACGTTTAAATTAGGAGTTGTAGCAATGGTGGCCTGATTGTAAAAGCAAAGCCTGATTGTGTGGGGAGGTACTATCTCTTTTTAAACAAAAAAAAAAATGTGAGCTCTCAAACAAGATCCTCTTCAGCTAAAAGTTAAAGATTCATAATGATCTTTGGTTTGCTTACAGTACTGCTGATACCTGTATGGGACCAGGAGGAAGGCTGTGCACACAAAAGCTTCCCTCGGTTATGAGAGTAGCAGAAAATTGGCTGCATTACCCATGTCCTTGTTGCCTTGCTCATTCTGGAAAATGTAAACTTAGTATGATTTTACACCAAACTGGAGTGTACCATACAGTCAGTGTTTTGGGCATCATTCTGTTTCCAAAGAGCAAAGTATGTGTTTCGTGCTTTGTGTGAATTAGCTGATGGACCAACCCAAAAGTGCTACAGTTGCTTGTGCAAACTTAATCCATGGACTTTGGCTTTCTGTGTCTTCTTCAGAACCTCATGAGCATCTTTAGCTGTTTTTAAAACACTTACTTACATACTCATAGTGCGAGGTATCTGCTTTCAGCCTACAAAGCAAACACAGCTGGGTGCCAGACTAAAACACAGCTGTACTAAATGCATGACATTAGCAAGGACATTTCAGCTGCCAAAGCAAGGGTTTTAGTGTGCCTTTGATGAGCAATTTTCTGAAGTTACTTGGACTTCCCTGAGGGCTGTACAGTTCCAGCATTTTCCCCTCATTAATGCCTGTATACTCTCCACTGCATTTGAGAGAGGCACGGTAATCAGATTTCACTGAGGCAGGTGACTTTCACTGTGCAATATGATTTGTTTCTGCAATACACCGTTAACAATATTTCTACTGGTTCTGCATCCCAATTTTTGACCATTTAAATGGAAGGACCTCCAGAAGACTGTGGCATTTGTTGATTTTCACTCTCTGGACAGCAGATCAAAGACAGAATAATTACAGAATAACTACGCTTGTTGCTCAGGAGACTAAAAAGACATTCCAGACATTGTTGCAGTGCTGAGTAGCTATGCTGCTTGCAAAACATCAGCAGAGATCAGCAGGCAATCAGCAGTGGACTAGTTTTCCTACCAGATGGAGCAATGCAGCATGTGGACACACAGAAGTCTTGTAGTGATTACATTAATTGTAAGGTACAGCACTGAGCCTGCATCAGTTGAAATTACTTTCCAGCTTTTTGGCACTATGCAATTTCAGGTACTGCTAGTGCATGTTAATACTGATGATAAAAAATGCGTGTCCCAAGGGGTCTCCTGGAATGCTCCTCAGAGCCATATGCCATTCTGCTCAGAGAGTTGACTGTGGCATGCTTGGCAACCTTGTTAAAACTTCAGCACAGTTGTGATACCACGTGCACTTACAAGGCACATCGTAAAAACAGACTTCCATCTCCTCCAACAGGTGGCTTTAGCAGATGGTTCCAGTACAGTAACGGGAAGGCACGATTGTGTAAGTCTCACATTTCTTTACAGTCTGAAAATGCTGAAGATAGCTGGAAAAAGGAAATCCAGCTATTGCCTTTCTGCCCTCCCAGAAATGGATATAAAGGCCGCTTTGCTGTCAGTAGGGCTCATGACTTTCAAGGAGTGGGGTGCTTTAAAGTGCACAGGGTCAACATATACTAATCACACAGCATGGCACTGTAGATATTCTCCCCTGGCACTGGCTAGGACTAAGAGTAGTGTCCATGAAACCTTTGGTTCACAAAGAAGTGTCTGAGGTGTGACAGGATTCTGAACAGGGGAGGAAGAAATAACAGAAAAAGCAAACAAAAGTCACACTTTTAAATATGAACATCTTTTTAATTTTATAAACTGACAACTGTCTCAGGAAAACCAAGGACTTCTTCTGCACCACTTGCCCCTTTGCAGCTGGTTTTGTCCAGTTGCCAGAAAAAAACAACTTCAAAAACATTTTAATAATTGTTTTCTTAAAGAAAATAGACTTTTGCTTTATTTTATCAAATGTTTTGAAATGTTTAAACATCTTTCATATTTTGTCAGTGCCTGCCATCTCCCTTCAGCTGCTAAGGAGAAATTTTATCTGAGATGTCAAAAGGGAAACAGCATTGGGAAGTCTGGAGAGCAAAACCTGGTCCCACTTTTTATCAAACAGTCCTTGTGATGCTGGGGGGATGGAAAGGTCAAACGATAGGTATTCTCTCTGCTAGAACCTCAATACTATTATCCCCACCCTGAGCTGTTGTCACTGTAGATCAAAACAGACTCCTTGACCTTCTCATGGAGCTACTGCTCTAGTACTGAAGTTACTGAAGTTAGTCTAGTCTAGTCTAGTTAGTGAAGGGACCCATCAACTAAATCCAGGCACTAATGAAAAGGAACACATTAAGCCTGATGCAACTTAGCAAAGGTTAAGAGCCAGTATATCCTTACTATGGAGTAGATGATTCATTAAATGCCAGGATACAAGATTGTTTCTCTGGCTGCTGTCTTCTTTCTGGGATAGCTGACCACTTACATTGTCCTGTTTTTAAGTTTCTTCTTGTGTCAAGTAATTGTCAGTATTACAGTATCTTGAAAGCATGCCAAAAAGCAGATCAATAGAGACAGAACTATGTATCAAATAAAGACTTAAAGCTAAAGAAACCTGCCTTCCTTAAATGTACACAGTACACTGTGTGATCTTCGGCCTCTATGCAGGTCCCAGAAAAGCCCTCTCTCTCTCTCAGAATGTTTGCTGTAAAAATTTCCAGAGTGTCATATAAACTGTTTTTTAATAAGGCAAGCCTTTAAGGTTAGCTGCTCCAAGGCTAATAAATGTGAGGACGAGGCTCAGATTTAACTTTCCATCCTATGAGATGATGGTAAATGCAGGACATCACTGACACTTCACCTGCATCCCCAGCACTGCTGAGGAGATGCGCTAAGTCACTCTGCAGTGAATGAGATTTCTCAAAAGGCAGTCTTTATGCTTATATATACCATGTTACTGCCTGTCAGATAACTGGCCACTGAAGAATAAAGTCCCCTCTGCTAATTTGGGAGACAAAGTGGTAGACTAAGTCCCTCGAGAATACCCATTAAAATGAAATTCAACCTCAAAAATAAAAATACTTACTGCGGGCTGTAGCCAGAACACAAAGGTGAACACTGCTACACTTGTCAGTTTGTTTGGACTGCTCTTGCAGCCTGCAAGCTCACGAGACAACTGTCTTTCTCCTTCATATGCAAAGCTACTAAAATGGGACTCTGCCCTCTAATGGCGATGTAATAAATAACTGTATCCTCCAAGTCCTTCACAAACCACTTCTAAATAGAGCTTTGTTTGCGGAGGCACCTCCTGTTGTTTCCACTTACAGAAACTAACACCTGCTGTTGGTGATTGTATCCTATTTACTGTGTGGGTGGAAACCTGTAAATCGAAAAGCTGGTCACATTGTAGACTTCTCATTTCACAAAGGTGAAAAATGAGAACTGGATCCCCAAGTATTAGCTATAATTTGACACAATACACATATTCCCTACCTTACATCAAGATACGCTCATAAATAATTCAGCTACACTTTAAGCAACATCTGGGCTTTGAGGTGATTAAAATCAACAGAATTGCACAATAGTTCCTACGAATTTTGATGAAATTTAGAAAAACTACAAAAAGCTAATACCTCAATTAGGAAATGTCGAAGTAGTCACTAACTATTTAGAACATCATTACTCTGATTCTGTAGCTGCTCTGGTCAAAAAAAGATTTTGGGCAAAGTATTCCCTCCACCCATAAGGAATATGAATAGTTCATTTCTGTAATTCTTCCAGGCACCTAGTATATTCTACGGGTAGTATAATCCAGTACCAGGCTAGCAGCTCCAAGAAGAGCAGGGTCTGCTAGATTTGAGACCACCACATCCACAGTTTTAACAGATGACAGAGCCTGTCGATGTATCACATCTTTGACAGCATTAATATAGTGGCTGGCTAGAACTCCAGAAAGGATCACAAGGGAGGGGTTCATGGTGTGCAGAATGTTCACAACTCCAAGTCCTAATGCTGTACCAGCTGAAAAAAATAAATGAAATTACATGGAATACTCAAAGCAGTGCAAACACAATTTTTTGAAATAGATCTGACAGCAGCAAATAACTCAGTATTCAGAAGAGTGTTACAAGTTTTGAACTTATGTTATCAGACTGTATTAATCTTTCCTTTAAAAGGAAAAAAAGAAGTGCAGTAGTGCATTATTCAATAATATGGATGTGAAAGATCAAGCTGTGTATTACCACACTTGTACTCTAGAAGAAAACAGCAAAGCATTAAGCATTCTAACTTCTCAGTGCTACCAGGTTATGTATGAAGAAAGGCCAATGGCATCCTGGCTTCTATCAGAAATAGTGCAGCCAGTAAGTGATCGGCCCTCTGTACTCAGTCCTGGTGAGGCCATGGCTCAAGTACTGTGTTCAGTTTTGGGCTCCTCACTGCAAGAAAGACACTGAGGCCCTGGAGCACGTCCAGAGAAGGGTAACAAAGCTGTGAGGGGTCTGGAATACAGGTCTTATGGAAAGTGGCTGAGGAAGCTGGGATTGTTCAGTCTGGAGATGAGGAGGCTCAGGATTGACCTTATTGCTCTCTACAACTGCCTGAAGGAAGGTTGTGGTGACGTGGGGGTCAGCCTCTTCTCCCATGTAACTAGTAATAAGATGAGAGGGAATGGCCTCAAGTTCTTCCAGGCAAGATTCAGGTTGGATGTTAGGAAATACTTCTCCAAGAGAGCAGTCAGGAGCTGGAATGGGCTGCCCAAGGAGGTGGTGAAATCACTGTCCTGGAGGTGTTCAAGAAATGCTTAGATGTGGCACTGAGGGACTTGGTTTTGAGGGAAATATTGGTGATAGGTGGACGGTTGGACTGGATGATCTTAGAGATCTTTACCAACCTTGATCATGATTCTATGACTATATGTTTCAAGCTAGAAAAATAGTAAATTATCCCATGTAAAATGATAGGCAAATTGCCTCTGCTTGCTCAGACTAGACATTCACTTGCATACAGTAAGATGTCTTTTCCCAAATTCTTCAATATGAAGACCTTGAGACCTCACTTCTTTTTTTCATTTAAGACCAAACTGATCTTTTCAGGAACTTTTAATCTTATTTATTAGAACAGAAAATCTTCAATATACCTTCTGCTCACACTTCCTCCAACACTTGCGTTTAACATTTCATTACAGGTAGAAATTATACAGATAGAGGTCCTCAAATGTACATTGGAGTTGTGTTTGTAGTGTTAGAGTGCATTACCATATCTGTATCCCCACAAATCTAATCATGGGAGGGTTTTTCCACCTTTGGCTATCTTCTTACCTGTTCTGAGAATGCTTTCTGCCTTTGTGTTTCCAAGTTTAGCTGCTTGAATGAGATGTGCAGCACTAACAACCTCTTCATTCTTCATTGACATTCCTTCTACTAAAAGCAGATCCTCTGTTTGGAGGGGAGGAGAGAAAGCCAAGAGATAAAAACGGTGATGTGTTAACTTAAGAAATGGAATAAACAGCAATTAATTTTTCTATGTCTCTACTTACATTCTGAAGACTGAAATTTGAGCTATCGGCTCTGCTCTGAATTTAGTGATCACAGTTCAGAGAACTGCTTGTAGAAGGAGAGCATCAAATTCAAACAAAGTAATTCACTAATATGATTACCTGCACCAAAACCTTCATAAAATCAAATATAAATGTTATCAAACTCAGTCAACAGAGTGAGAAGCTGTTGCTGAAAGATGATGCCTGTGAAACTCAACTGCTCACAAAATGCCTGTGAAGTTGCAAAACCTACCACATCATTAAAAAGAAGAAACTGAACTCTGCTACATGTTTATTGCAATTTTGAAGCCAGAGGTTCTAAATATGGCATGACTGCATATTACCATATCTGAAAAAGAATTGTTTGGTACTAATACAGGCTGTTGCAGCTCCTCCACTGCCTATACACAAGACCTTCTAGCCAGTTGCCTGCATACCTGCTATTGTCTCCTCCTGGTGGCAGGTCTTTTTTTCAATGTCTCCTTTGAATTTTTTTTTTTTTTAAACTATACTGCAATTTAGGAATCATTTAAATGTTTTCAAAAATAAAACCATAGATACCGTCATGCAGTTTCTTAGCTTCTCTCTGTAATGCTATTCCAGAGGCATACGCTTCTATACATCCTTGGCTACCACATAGGCACTCTGGTCCATCTAAAGATACTACAATATGCCCAAGCTCAGCAGCACAGAAAGAACTGCCATGGATCAATTCATGTTGATGTATGATTCCACCTCCAATTCCTGCAAAGATACAAAACCAGCCAATAGTAAAAAAAAGTAAAATGCAGTCTTCAAACACCAATCTTATTTAAAATCTGTGGATGACACAGGACTACTGTAACAGATCTCTTAAGCTTGTGGATCATGCTTTTTTCCTCAAAGATGACACCAGAAGTGGCCTTAAATTTTTTTATTTTCAGAGGTTTTAATACTGTATTTCAACAGCTGTTTAGAATAACTAGTCATAAAGAATACTGTAAATGTTGTGGTAAATGGTCAAAAGGACTGTATGCTTAGGAAGAAAAGTCTACATCTGCACTTGAGATACTATCTGTCTTACTCAGTTTTCTTATCTAGCTATTCTACATATATACTCTGATCTTGTATTTCTGCAGACAGAAGAGAATTAATTAAGATGTAGATCTGAACAAACTAAAATTACTCCAGGTAAAATTGATCAAATTTTGCTTATTTCAAGAAAATGTCTTGTCAGCAACAGCATAATTTACATTTGTCAAGAAAGATGTACCATGCAAAGGGTATCATATCATTCACCTAAATAAAAGTACAAACATACAAACAAAGATATAGTGGCACAAGGATTTGTGGTTTAAGAAGTTAATATATCAGAGCCTTACAGGTGCTTATCAGGTGTTTATGCTTTTAAAACCAGATGAGCCTCTGAGTATTCTGGTGTTTCAACTTCACTTTTCACTGAACTATAACATACTCACCTGTACCAGTGATGAGTGTTACAAAATTTTCTATTCCTTTTCCATGACCAAATTTCCTTTCTGCTAGAGCAGCACAGTTTCCATCGTTGTCCACCCAGACTGGCAAGTGCAGAGCATCAGATATTGGGGTTCTGAGATCTACAGAGCTCCACTCCTGAATAAGTTTTGTGGAGTGAAGCACAATTCCTTCTCGAGGGTTTACCCGTCCACCTGTGGAAATACCTAAGTCCCAGAAGTACAGGAGAGAAAAAGCAGAACTAAGTCTCTTTAGGACCATAAGTAAAAATTAGTTTTTCTCTGTGCATTGAGAAGTATTATTTCTCCTATTAGTGTTGAAGCAAAGTGGTAAGGTAAAAAATTCCATGTATTATTGCCAGTGTTATTGCTACTATTGACATGTAAAGAGAATTGTTACCATTAACCAGTTTTCTCTAGCTGAAGAGGATTCTAAAGCTGATGGACTCTTTCAGGACCTCTGAGAAGCCACTCAATAATAGAGATATCTGGGTCTAGACACCACAGTTTGGATATTTTAGTCATCATTCTAGAGCAGACACTATGTAATTCTCTAGTTTATCTAAAGATAGTCAGAAAATCCTACCAAAAAAAAAAGCTTTCCATGCTAACTCAGCAAGAACTTGTTAAAACATGCCTTTACTTTTACCATTACCTATGATAACTAATCAGTAGTACTGACAGTGGCTCTAGGATCAAGTCTAGTCCTTCTAAGTATTTGCAGGACAGAAGAGATTATGATTTGACATTATGAGTTTACGATTTTTAGCCTTGAGGAAATAATGATAATTTAGCAAATTAGTTATTCCCATAGAAATTACAAAAGAAATCTTAATTTCAAATAACAGTCTGATTCAAACTGCAACACTGAATGAGACAAGTATCAGTTAGCAAAAACAAAATAACCAGGTAAGAAATGTATCTTATTCTGTAGCAAAATTTTTCCTTCAAGAGCAACCAAACAGTAACAGTCAGTCACTGAAAGTCAAAGAAAGTGGGCTGCCAAGTAAATAGGAATGTAATTCTGACACAATTAAACAAATAAAAGGAAAGCTTTTTCTTCACATAATAACACTGTATATTGGTTCTTGTAACACCATTATCCTAATTCACCTAGGCGATGATAAAAAGTTCTTAGACATTTGGGATACCTATTAATGCAGAGTTTGCGACCACTTCTACAAGAAGTGTGAGGCTTTCAAGACTGAGCATCTGGGCACAGTAAACTAGTCTGGGAGGTTAAGTCATGGGTACTATGCAACAGGTAGTCTGAAAGATGCAAAGTGCAAAACTGACACTTCTTACTGACTCTGTGCTTAACACTGTTTCAAAAATAATAAACTTTCAAAGTTCAGAATAACTTTGATATGCTAGACTGAAGGGATGTTATCTGGCTTGAGGAGTGGGTCTGTTAAACAAGGCCAAGTGTAAAGTTCTGCATCTGAGCTGGGGTAATCCCCAAGGTCAGTACAGACTGGGGGATGAATAGATCAAATCAGCCCTGTAGAGAAGGATTTGGGGGTGCTAATGGACGGAAGACACAACTGTATCCTGCCTGCATAAAGAAGTATGCCCAGCACATTGAAGGAGATTACTATCCCACTCTGCTTTGCTCCCATGAGACCTCTCACAGAGTAATGTCTCCAGTTCTCAGTCCCCAGCACAAGAAAAACATGCACCTGTTATATTGCATCCAGAGGAGGGCCACAAAAATGATCACAGAGAGCTGAAGAACATCTCCCATGAAGGCAGACTGAGAGAGTTGTGGTTGGAGAAAAGAAATGTTTGGAGAAGAGAAAAATTTGGAGAAAACACTTGGAGAAGACAAGACTTTCAATGTACATAGGTAACTTATAATAAAGACTGCAAGACTTTCTACCAGATCATACACTGACTGGAAAAAGGACAATGGTTTAAAACTGAACAACAAGAGACTTAAATTGAATGTAAGGAAGAAAAATTCCATGATGAGGGCGGTGAGACACTGGAACAGGTTCCCGAAAGAAGCAGTGGATGCCCCATCCCTGGGAATGTTCAAGGCCAGGTTGGGTAGGGTACTTTGGGCAATCCAAACTAGTGTGCAATATCCCTGCCTATGGATAGTTTTTAAGGGTCTCCCACAAATTAAACCATTCTATGACTCTACTACAGTGTAAGCAAAATGGAAATGAATTAAGAATGTTGCCTTTGTTTCTGTTAGCTGCAAAACTGATACAAGATTGTAGCCTTTTTGTTCTGCCCCAGTGTGACTGAGACTTCTACAGCACAACCAACCCTGGCCATAAAGAAAGGCTTACAGGTAACAAAGCAAACTGAGCTCAGCTGAGGTTGTTTCAAGACCTGTTTCAATACAAAGATTCTGCAGGGAATTTCACAATCCACTTCTGTGTACCATGGACTTCATATATGTTTAAGTCAGAGAACTTTTACAATGTGCCATTCAAATTCAGAAGTACAGAAACCATATAATAAGTACAAACAGCCATTTTATTTCAGTAACATGGGAGCCTTTACTGTAAGCTTAACTGTGCTAGAGGTTATGACTTGGGCACTGTTAAAACTCAGCAGATTACGTTCCTGGCTGTTACAGGCTAGAGCAATTTTAGTATTTATAGTCAGCTTCCTGTTTTCATAAAAAGTTAATTTTTTCAGATGTGGTAGGAATGAAGTGTAAGAGTTCAAAACACACAGGATCAGTTTGAAAGAAGTGCTTTACATTAGTCAGTAACATTTCGTTACACGTTGAACTCTCAGATGAAAAGACAGAAAAGTATTCACTAACTTACCCACTCCCAAAATTCTGCAGTTCAGATTTACTGCCTCCGATGCAGCTTCTACACACATCTTTAGAATCAGATCTAGTCTGTCTTCGTAAGTTTTAGGGTTGAGCTGGGTATACTTCTTAACTATTTCACCCTAGAAAATAAAAACCATAAACGTTCTCCACAGAAATTTACTTTCTAATGAAATTTCTCTTTAATTTCAATACAGGTCAACTTAAAAAGTGAAAGATACATATATATATATTTTTTTTTAATACATCTTTGGTGCTACAGAACAGATTGTCCTCTGATTCCTGAGGACTCTGGGGGACAAACTTGCAAGAGGAAGGCTTTAAATTCTGTACCTTAGGCCTTACATTCTGCTTCAATTTTCCCTAGCTGAAATAAAATACAGATGGAACATGTGAATTGGATAAGGAAATGTGCTGGAACTGTTGTTAGTAATAAACTGTGACACAGCAGTACTCTTCAGCTCAATTCTTAAGTATTAAGAAAATTAAAAATAAGTGCTAAAAAAAAAAAAAAAAAAAATCCACTGCACTTAAGAATGAGATGCTTCTAATCTGACTGCATGGAAATTTGAATGGTGTTGCTAGCAGTAGCTAGCATCTTGTTGCTATACCAGCCAGAGAGAAGTGCTTCAAATTTTAACATACAACTTACTATCTTTTCAGAAATAACCTTTCTTCTAAGTGGTTATGACTCTGAGTCACTGGAAATATTTCTGGAGTACATCTACTGTGACATCTGATGTATGTGGGAGGGAGGATGCAGGAGGAAGGGATTATTTTTAAAGCCTGTGAGTCATGTATTGGTAGTAAAAAAATTAATTACGCACATCTGAATCTGTGGTACAAAAGAACTAACCTTAATGTAATGATTATATTGCAGGACAAAGCTATGAATATGCAGAAGATGCTATTTTCTTTAGCAAAGTTGTTCTTTGTATTATATAGTGAGTACAAAAATATGCATAAGTGAACAGCAGTGTATTTGCACAACTAAGGAAAAAGGAATAACAAAGTCAGTCAGTCTATATGCCACACATCTCACATGTTCTTGCCAGAGGAACTAAGAAAATGCCAGAACTTTGATATTTTTGAGCATTACATTTCACTCCATCAGCACCAGCAATGGTGCTTTCTGTTGTTATTTTAAATGTTATGTTTAGTTTCCTCTTCTGGTTTGGAGGGGAAGGCAAAACAGAGGAAGTTATTTGTAAGACAAAGCCACAGCAAACCTCCAAAGACAGCATCTTTCAAAAGGAGCACTTCCTGAGTTCTTGAAAACTACTATTTTCTTCCTGGAAACCTCACCTTCATCTCTGCCACTTGCTGTTAAATGCTTAAAACTGTGGTGTAAATTTTATTATGAAGCATTTATCTTTTGCTCTGATGTGCTAACATTTTAACTTTCATAAATGCCACCTCAAACTACACACTGCAGAACACACAGCATTTTTTCCAATTTAGTTACCTTCATCTTCGTGTTGGCAGAAATCGTGGCATTAGTTTGACTGATAAAAAAAATTATAATTGAAAATGTTTTCTTCCAGACCTTAGCTCCCACACATATTTTCAAGTGAAAGCAAACATTCTGAACAATAACAGGTCTATTTAAACAGTTCTTCCCATTTCTTCAGGGACAATGTTTTGTCCTCCTTTCTAACTATGTCTAACTGATTTAGATATCTGAAAGCACACAGTGCAACAGAAGGAGTAGTTCTCCAACACTACGGAGAATAAAAGCCAAAAACTTCATCACAAACTTTAATCAAATCCTTAAAGTGCTGCAGAATTCAGAATTTTTATTTTTCATTGTTACTTTGTTTTCTAAAGCAGAAAAACTGATGTTTAAATGAGTTAAAATTCTTAACTGTCTTCTCATTATCACCTTGATAATAATTGTTGCAAGAATTTTAACACCATAGCTAAATAATAATTACATCAATACTGCCCCTACCTTGAAGCTTCCAAGTTCAAGTAGATACTCTCTAATTCTGAAATTCTGATTCTGGGAAATCAGCTGATGATCATGGGCGTGTTTACTTGTTTCACTACAGGACACCTTCACAAGTGATCTGACACCAGACTGATACTGATGCCATTTTGGTAGCCTGTCTTTTTTTTTTAGGACTTCAGTTTTCATTACCTTTCACCAACTAATTATCTTCACCTTGTTGAGTTAGTTGGCAAGCACCCATGATATGCTGTCTGTAGGAAGCAAAACTATGCACACAATGGATCCTTATCCGTTCTATGGCACAGGCAAAGAAAAGGTTCTTACTGTGCCATGTTAGCAGACAAATGGGTAGGTGAAGTTCTAAGCATGGGTACCATTAACTCTCCATGCACACTCTAATTTCAAGCTGTAATTTCAAGCCTATTTCAAAAGTAGTTCCTACTATTTCTGTGATGAAGACATCATACTGTCCCAAACAACCTGTTCCAACTTTTGAATTTACAGCTAAGTTGGATAGTAAAAAATCCTTTAAAGTAATTTTCCACTCCGTAGTTTTAATCTGTTGCTATTTCTTCATACACATATTGGACTAATTTTTTCTCCTTACAGAAAAGGCTTCTACATATCTGAAGGCTTTTTTCTACAGTACTTTTCTCTGTATTAAACAACTCTAGTGTATTCAACTTTTCCCTGTTTTCCAGGCCCGTAATTAGTATTTTATTTTTTGCCTGCCTCTCTACAAGTGGTTTACATCTCTGTGGTGTTATGTCTTACACAGAATGCTTTTCCATGTATGGTTTGGTGCCGCTACTTATCATGATGCTGTGTAGGAAGATACTAAGATTTTTTGATTACTTACTACCTTTTCTTCTCCAGGTAGAAGAGATGCAAAACTCTGTGTCCTGTGACCACCCACCATCTCCTCTGAGTACACTGCTTTTATAAATACTGGCTGTTACTAAAAGTGGTTCTGTGCATCTGTTACATAGCTGTGTAAGTCAACAGGAAAGTAACGAGACAGGGTATGGAACCCTTCCCTCTTTGCTGACAAATGAAAAGCTGCATGGTGAACTCAGGCCAACAAATCAGAAACTTGCCCTGTACTTCTAAGATCATACGACTTTGTGCGGAAGGCATGCAACTAGGACCATACTGCTTCTTTCCTCAAGTCTTCTGCATCCTAAGCATATCTCCATTCTAGGAAAAGAACCACAAAGTCCCCAAAAGTTTGCAGAATAGCTAGAAGGATAGTATTTACCTTCATACTGACAATTGCTACTCGGAGATTTGTTCCACCTAAGTCCACAGCCAAAGCACTCTGTGTCTCTAGAATGTGGTCTATATCTTGAGAGATATTATCTTTGACAGGAGGAAAACAGAATTTCTTTTGCAATGGCTCTTTGAGGTCAATAGATTTAAGGAACTTCAAAATCCTTGGAACAGCATTACCATCACCATATATTTTTGAGCTATAATATGAAAAAAAACACAACAATTTAAAAGGAATTAACACTGCAATCTCCAAATCTTTTTAAATGACAGAAGGCTGTGACACTGTATTGTTACAAAATTATAGTATCACTATTATGATAACATTACACTTTTGACTACTCAAGTATATTGTGGTATGTGGTAGATAGAGTACAGTAGCTTGAAGATCACACACAACAACAGATTGTGCAAGCCTGACATTAGCTTCGTTTAGGAGTATGGAACATGGGATGGAAAAAACTGGAAAGTTTTTAACAAACAAAAAAAAAAAGAGCAAATAAGAGTTCAATTAAAGCCCCACAGAATAATCTAAAATTACAGATACTAAGAACTGAGTTTCTGAACATGCTACACACTCAGACAAGATATCACAAATATGACAAGTAGTAATAGTAATAAATGGTAGTAATAGTAATGGTATGTTCACAGAATCACAGAATCACAGGGGTTGGAAGAGACTTCAGAGGATTATCTAGTCCAACCCCGTGGTAAAACAGGTTCCCTACAGTAGGTACTATAAGAAAGTGTCCAGATGGGTTTCGAATATCTCTGGAGAAGAAGACTCCACAACTTCTTTGGGCAAACTGTTCCAGTGCTCTGTCACCACCATAGTAAATAAGTTCTTCCTTGCCTTTGAATAGAACTTCTGTGTTGCACTTTTTGTCCACTGTCTCTTGTCCTGTCATTGGGCACTACCAAAAAGAGCCTGTCCCCATCCATTTGACTCCCACATTTCAGATATTTATAAACAATGATGAGATCCCCTCTCAATCTTCTTTTCTTCAGCTTGAAGAGTCCAAGATCTCTCAGCCTTTCTTTAAGCAGGAGATCATAGAATCATAGAATCATAAGGCTGGAAACAACCTATAAAATCATCCAGTCCAACCATCTCCTCATCACTATTGCCACCACTAGCACTAAAACATATCACGCAGCACGTCATCCAGGCACCTCTTGAACACTGCCAGGGACGGTGACTCCACCACCTCTCTGCGCAGCCATTCCAGTGCCTGACCACCCTCTGAGAGAAGAAGTTCTTCCTTATGTCCAACCTAAACCTCCTCTGGTACAACTTGCAGCCGTTACCTCGTGTCCTGCTCGTTGCCTGGGAGAACAGGCCAAAACCCTCTTCACCACAGCCTCCCTTCAGGAAGTTGTACAGTGCAATGAGGTCTCCCCTGAGCCTCCTCCAGACTGAACAATCCCAGCTCCCTCAGCCGCTCCTCATAAGGTTTGTGCTCCAGACCCCTCACCAGTTTTGTTGCCCTTCTCTGGACACGTTCCAGGACTTCAACATCTTTCCTGTAGTGAAGAGCTCAAAACTGAACACAATACTCGAGGTGCGGCCTCACCAGTGCTGAGTACAGGGGATGATCACCTCCCTGCTCCTGCTGGCCACACTGTTTCTAATGCAGGCCAGGATGCCGTTGGCCCTCTTGGCCACCTGAGCACACTGTCGGCTCATGTTCAGCCGAGCGTCAACCAACAGCCCCAGGTCCTTCTCCTCTTCACAATCATCCAGCCACTCATCCCCCAAGCCTACAGTGCTGCATGGGGTTGTTGTGCCCAAAGTGCAGGACCTGGCACTTGGCCTTGTTGAACCTCATCCCGTTCACCTCAGCCCAGCAGTCCAGCCTGTCTAAATCCCTCTCTGAAGGGCCTCCCTACCCTCAGGCAGATCAACACCACCTCCCAGCTTGGTGTCATCTGCACACTTACTCAGTTTGTACACTCAATTCCCTCATCTAGGTCATCAATAAAGATATTAAGCAGGATGGGCCCCAGTACCGACCCCTGGGGGACACCACTTGAAACGGGTCGCCAGCTGGACTTCACTCCATTCACCACTGCCTGCTGGGCATGGCCCTCTAGCCAGTTCCTTACCCAAAGAAGTGTAAATCTGTTCAGACCACGGGCAGCCAGTTTCCCCAGAAGAAGCCTGTGAGGGACCGTGTCAAAGGCTTTGCTGAAGACTAGGAAGACTACATCAACAGCCCTTCCCTCATCTACCAGACTAGTCACCCAGTCGTAGAAAGTCAATCTGCTCGCTGTGGTCACGTCCCATTCAACCGTAACTCAAACTTGTTTTTTTTTTTTTTTTTTTTTTTTGTTTTTTTTTT
>NW_024884916.1:11112-29325 GCF_019232065.1 Centrocercus urophasianus | reverse complement strand
GCGAGGTGCTGAGAAGCTGCACATGCAGCACAGGGGCTGAGATGAGCGGCGTCAATGGAGCGAGTGCTGGCTGCCCAGCTGCCAGGCTCAGCTTACGGCTCCCCAGGGAGAAATGTATGTCATCTCCTCACACAGCAATTAAAGGCTGCTGTGACATCATTGGAGGGTTCGGTGTCCTCAGGGGGTGAACCTGGCAACTGCCTGTATGGCAGCGTGTGGCCTTTTGGCTCCAACATCAATCCAAACCCCAAAGAAACAAGGGAGGGACCCAGAGAGCCCCACAGCGACCTGGGAGCCACAAGGGCCCCACAAGTGACCCATCAGCGCCCCGTAAGTGACAAACAACTGAACCACAAGTGCCTCATAAGTCCCCCATAACTGACCCATCAGCACCCCATAACTGACCCACAAGTTCCCCCCCCAGTGCTCCACAAGTGTCATATCAGTACCCCATAAGTGCCCAACAAATGTCCTGTCACCAACAAGTGCCCCCCAGTGCCCCACAAGTGACCCACAAATGGCACAGCAGGGACTCACAAGTGAGACTCACGGCCCCAGAAGTGCCCCACAACAGCCTCGGACCCTTAACTGGCAAAGGGACCAGGAATTGACCCATAAGTGCCCCCACAAGTGAGGCAGCAGGGACCCACAAACGACCAACAGCAGCCTTTGCCCCTAAAGTGACACATCAGCGCCCCATAAGTGACCCACAGGTCCCACATCCGCTCCCATGACTGCATTGCTTCCACCTGTGCTCACAGGGCTGCACCCCCAACCCCTCAGCTGCTCCAGCATTGCTTCATGTGCACTCCCCGTACAACTCACCCACCGCTCCATTTTGGGGGCACCGACCCCCACTCCACTGTCACAGCTGTGTGCCGAGGACACAATCACCCCACTGCGCACGGCCATCAACTCGTCCCAGGACTCCACGCACCCCACAGGCAGCCCCCAATGCACAGAACTGCCGCTGCCTGCCGCCGAGTCCCGCAATCAATCCGGCGGGAAAGTTCTTTCCGCCGTCTCTGCTGCCACCGCGTGGCCAATGCGCGGAACTGCAGCTGTCTGCCGCCGAGTCCCGCCAGCAGCAGAACGCATGCGCCTAGAAATGACGAAGTGGAGTTTTAACCGCTCTGCGCAGCTAATCCGCCGCTCTCTATGGTTATCAGTCCTCCAGCCAAAAGCGAACGTGCACCTGTCACCTTAAAAAAAGCAGCTCTTTCGAAAAAAACACTGAGAGTACAGGCAAGCAGCCGATTCTCGGACCGCCGGCTCAGCGATATATTCTCCCCCGCTAATCCAGGATGCCCCTCGTCTATTTCCACCATTTTATGCCCGAGCCCACCCGGGAACAGACAGGTTCGGCTCACAGCTGCCCCTCAGCGCCTCGTGGCACCAAACTTGCTCGCCTCTCGGTGAACTGGAAAACGTCCCCTTCCACCCCAGCCCTACACCATCCCCCGGCCGTTTAAAAGCCCTGGCAGAGGCAGTGCAATGCTGCTCACAGCTTCTCGTTCACGCTACCGATGCGCAGCAGCACTGACACGAGCATGTCTTGAGAAAGCAATACATATGAGTAAATCCAGATGGTAACGCGTTACATATACGCGCCGCTTTCTGCCCCGCAAGGCACATGCAACAGTAGCGGCGCAGCACTGCGCATGCGCCAGCTCAGCACCAAGCTGCGCATGTGGCTTCTTGGCACAGCACTGCGCATGCGTCGCTTACTGTGCGCAGCCCGCATGTGCCGATTCCATGCTGACAGTACGCATGCGCCTTCTGGACATCGCACTGCGCATGCGCACGACAATGCATGCGCTCTTTTTTTCCACAGCCCACTGCGCATGCATTAGTTTTCAATTTCGCGGTGCACGTGTGACAATTTCATCACTGCACTGCGCGTGCGCCCCGCTTGATACGGTACTGCGCATGCGCCAGCCTCGCTGCCATTATGCGCATGCACAGTGTTGATCAAGGCACTGCACATGGGCGCGCTGCGTTTCCGCAGTGTGCATGCGCCTTTTTCGTCATTGCAGTATGCATGCGCCTGTGCAGCCAAAGCAGTGCGCATGCGTCTCCTTCTTCATCATTATGCGCATGCGCCACTCTCGCACAAGCACTGCGCATGCTTTCGCCTCAAATCATCTCTACGCATGCACCAGCGGTTCGCTTTGCACTGTGCCAAGAGATGCACACGCTCCGTTCCCTCGCCGCAGAGCGCATGCGTCAGTAAGTTCACACTGGACTCTTTTTGATGCAAAATTCAAATCTGTTTTTGCATGCTCACTGTTGAGCACCGATTGGTTCCGTGGGGGCAGCAGAGACAGCGGAAAAAACTTCGTTGCATTTCCGCCTATTGACCACATGATGACAGCAGAGACCGCGGAATAAATTTCGCTGCAGTTTTGCCGATTAGTCACACGATGGCAGCAGAGACCGCGAAGTGAAATTCGAATGTGTGAAAACACAGGAAAGAAATTAGGGGGAAGGGAGACGACGAAGAAAACGAGGAAAACTTCGACAAAGCCACCAAAACTGCGCTCAGTACTTCTGAATATCTGTCAATAAATGATAATAAATAATAACTAGAAAATTGATGTTGTCATGCTTTTTATTCTACTTTTTTTCAGCCAGTGTCCGAGGTGATGAAAAACCCAGAGTCAATCTGACAGACGCATGCAGCAAAGCAGAACGAGATCCAAAGAGATGCAGAACATAATTTAAATATGTGCCCTTAAACAATACACAGCAGAGGTGGAATTAATACGTGGCACAGGAGACACTGAGGGGACATGGGGAGAGGACTCAGAGAGGACACAAAGACACAAGCAGGACATGAGGACACAGAGGGAATGAGGAGGGGGACGTGGAGGATACAGATCATAAAATGCATTGGGATAATGTGGTAACAGACAAACCAAGTTTGGAGTCTCAGGTTGGAGATTATGCAATGAGAATCATGGAAGAGGAAACAGAGACTTCACAGGAAGGTACTGAGCTTAAAAAGATTTGCAAAGGAAACCTGAAGAACACAGAATCCCTTTAAAGAAAGGCGCATCAGCTCCATGCATTTCCAGAGTTACAATGCTCAGTCAGCCAACCAGCATTATCTTGGGGCTGATTGAAGCATTCCAGAAACAGATAAGAGCAAAAGAAGGAACAAACATCAGATCCACCATTACCAGATCACAGAAAGGCAGAAAACCCCTTTGCTTCCCTCAGAGAACAATTAGAAGACATCATACACAGAGGCCTAGCAGACATAGCTATTCTAAACCAGCATACAAGACCCCCCACAGAAAGGGGGAGAGCAAAACCCTGCAATAAGAAAAAAAATAAATAAAAAAAATAAAAAAAAAAAATCACTTACCTCTTTCCAAGAACCAGAGCTCACCCAACAATCCACAGGAGGCATCTCCAGGAGGAAACACAGCCTTTGGGCTGCCAGCCCTTAAAATGATGTGAGGGAGGGGTGGAGCCAGGCTCAGCCCCATCCAGTCCCACAGGTCCATTGCTTCCACCTGTGCTTGCAGGGCTGCACCCCTCACCAGGTGCTCCATCACTGCTTCAGGCTGTGATCTCAAAGTTCCCCTAAAAGCAGGAAGGGGAAAAAAAAAAAAAGAAAAAAAGTAATTGGGCAGTCAATTGGGTCTGCCTGTCTGGCAAGGGCAGGTTTATCAGTGGGCCATGTACCTTAGGATGGTCCATGTACTTTGATTCCAGTCTGTCCTCAATGGCAATTGGTGAAATTTCTAATAGGGGAGCACAGACTTCAACACTGATACAGCAAGATGCTGAAAAGCTGCACGTGCAGCAAGAGGGCTGAGATTACCGGTGTGAATGGAGCAAATCTGCCAAACTCCCAGGGCCAGCTTATGGCCCCCAGGGAGAAAAGCGCATCATCTACTCGCACAGCAATTAAAGACCATTGTGAAATTATTTTAGGATTTGGTGTCCTCCACGGGTGAACCTGGCACCTGCCTGTACGGCAGTGTGAGGCCTTTTGGCTCAAACATCAATCCCAAACTGCACAGAAACAGGAAGGCTGCAGCGTGAGTACTTTGTGCAGTCCCTGCACTCCTCGAGTCAGAGATCGCTGACGTGCTGCAGAGCCCCATTTCTGCTGTGGCTTGATGCGGGATTGCTGAAGCCGCTGCAGATTTGGAGAAAAGACAGATCACCTCCAGAAAGCACTCCCCGTACAACTTGCCCACGTGTGGGGGGCTACAAGCCCCATTTTGGGGGCAATGACCCCCACCCCACTGTCACAGCTGTGTGCTGAGGACACAATCACCCCACTGCGTACGGCCATCAGCTCGTCCCAGGACTCCACGCACCCCACAGGCATCCCCCAATGCACAGAACTGCTGCTGTCTGTTGTTGAGCCCCACAATCAATCAGGAAAGTTCTTTCCGTGGTCTCTGCTGCCACCACGTGACCAATGCGTGGAATGGCCGCTGTCTGCCGCCGAGTCCCGCCAGCAGCAGAACGCATGCTCCTAGAGGAAGTGGAGTTTTAACCGCTCTGCGCAGCTCATCCGCCGCTCTCTATGGAGATCAGTCCTCCAGCTAATAGCGAACATGCACCTGTCAACTTAAAAATAGCAATTGTTTCAAAAAAACACTATGGGTATGGGTAAGCAGACGACTCTTGGACCACCGGCTCAGCGATATTCTCCCCCTTCTAATCCAGGATGCCCCTCGTCTATTTCCACCATTTTGTGCCTGAGCCCACCCAGGAATGGACCGGTTCGGCTCACAGCTGCCCCTCAGCGCCTCGCGGCATCCAACTAGCTCGCTGCCCCAGTGAACTAGCAAACGTCCCCTTCCACCCTCAGCCCTGCACTGTCCCCCAGCCGTTTAAAAGCCCTCGCAGCAGTAGTGGAATGCGAGCAGCTCAGAGATTCACTGTTGCAGTACCGGCGTGCAGCAGCACTGACACGGCAAAAACTCAGAACCGGCAAGTCTCGAGAAAGCAATACACATTACACAGAATCACAGAATCACCCGGGTTGGAAGGGACCTCAAGGATCATGTAGTTCTAACCCCCCTGCCTAGCAGGGCCACCAAACACACACATTCAGATCAGGTTGCCCAGGACCCCGTCCAACCTGGCCTTGAACACGTCCAAGGACGGGGCATCCACAACCTCCCCGGGCAGCCCGTTCCAGGGCCTAACCACTCTCCTTGTAAAGAACTTCCCCCTAACATCCAACCTCAATCTTCCCTCCTTCAACTTGGATCCATTTCCCCTAGTCCTGCTGTTGTCAGCCCTTTGGAAGAGTTTACTCCCCTCCTGGGTGTAGGTTCCCTTCAGGTATTGATAGGCTGCAATGAGGTCACCCCGCAGCCTTCTCTTCTCCAGGCTGAACAAGCCCAACTCCCTCAGCCTGTCGTGATAGGGGAGGTGCTCCAGCCCCCTGATCATCTTAGTCGCCCTCCTCTGGACCCTTTCCAAAATCTCAATGTCTTTCTTGTACATTCTAAGCACTTCGGTGAGCATACGGCAATCTCCATACTACACTACGCAGGCGCAATTCTCGAGACATCAGTACGCACACGCGATTCACAGGAAAGCACTGCTCATGCACTGGGCTCAGTCCTGCACTATGCATGAGCAGACTCTGCATAAGCTGCACATGCGACATTCAGGACACAGCACTACGCATGCACCAGTTGTAAACATTTTTTAGAGAAATGCACTATGCATGCGCTGGATTCTGCCCCGGACAGGGCATGCACCGGATTATGTCCACTCCTCTCAGCCCCACAATGCACATGCACCAACAGCAGCCACCCACTGCACATGCGACACACTCAGCCCCACAGTGCGCCTGCGCTAAGCTCAGCACAGCAACGCACTTGTGCCATCCTTTGCACCATAGTGCGCATGCAGCTAGCATGTCAGCGCATTGTGCATGCGGTAGCATTGGCATTGTACTGCGCATCCACCAGCCGCCGCACACCGATGCACATGTGGCAACCAGCTGCCCCGTACTGCGCACGCGGCACACCCAGCCCCGCACTGCGCAGGCTCCAGTCTCGGCACCGCAATTGCGCATGTGAATCCACTGCACCGTACTGCGTTGAGGACTGGCTTTAAAATCAAGGCCGTGTTCAGAGTATTAAGGACATGATAGCGCTGTAAAGGTGTTTGAATAAACAACTAGTTGCAAGTTGTGCTGTATGAGAAAGTGTGGGAAGCAGGCGTAGCAGGGAACTTCGCATTGTCACAGCTACAGGTTGACGGACATGAGTAATAGCCAATGACAACATGACAAGTGGACTTAGAAGTTATACAGTCTGTTGCTCCACGATTAAACATTGGACTTAGTTGCTAACTCGTGTCAAGTTATTGCTAAGATCCCACAATCCCACTCCTGCAAAATGGGTCTGAACAGGGACCTGAGGCCGTCTCAGAAAAACCGTACATGGCCGTCTGAGAAAAGCTAAAGCCATCTCAGAAAAGCTGCATGAGTCCATTTGAGAAGGGAAGAGCATCGCTGAGATCAGACGGATTTTTTCACAGGAGAAAGGACGCCGGTTGAGTGAGTGCTCACTAAAACCGACAACGGAAGATGGCATGGAGCTGGAGGTAGCCCTGTCACTATTATCAAGCTTCTTAGAGAAGTGGGGAGTGAAGCTCCGTGCCAAAGCCTTATCGTTGTTAGTTATGACAGGCCAGACAAAAGGGCATTTCAATGACTTGAGTACAAGTCCTTTTCAAATTAAGGAATGGCAAGATTTTGGTGATGTTATTTGGGACACTGTAATAGATGGAGAAAAGTGGGCAAAAAGGATGCAGAGCCCCTAGTGGGAGTTTATTAACTGCCTAAGAAATACCAAGCAGCGAAAGATACTGTCTGGAACGTAATGCAGGTGTTAGACCCAGCTGAGGACAATAAGATGACAGGATCGGTGTTCGGGGCAGGAGGGCAATCACTTTTCAAAACATCACCCCTGCTGATTTTGTCAGAGGCTGAGGTTTGCAATCCAAGCTCACCACGTGGGATTGGCCCAGAAAAGAGTGAGCCCACCACCCCCCTGCGGCCTATCCCATCCATGACGGATGGAACAGATCTACCTGCTCCAGGCTACCAACATGACTGATCCTTCTGAATCCCAAATCAGGGGAGTCATTGTCCGATGATGACGAAGCCACCCCTCAGGAAAGGAGAGTAGGCAGGAAATTGGGGGGGCATGGTGGTTTAAGCATGCAACCTATGAGGGGTCGGGGGGAAAGAGGGCAGTGGTGCTCAACAGAAGGGGCCAGGATGGGCATGGTTGCTGCGAAAGGGGTGGCTGTGGGGAGAGATTGGAGGGGCCAGAGAGCCTCCCCCCCAGTGCTACCCTGGCGCTGCACACATGGACGGCGCATTGACAGAGAACCACTCTATCTCCTCCTTCGTTATTGTTTGAATGATATCCCGTTTGCATTGATTGGCCAAAAAGAAAAAGGGGGAGTGAGGGGCCTGGAATGGGTATTTTTGGGAGGCCCGAAAACAACGGTGAGGTCTGTGCCCGAAGCAGCAGCTCAATTGATAAAGAAAGGATGATTGCAATGTATAGAATTAGATGGCAGGGAACGAGAGACAATAATGCTTCCATTTAACAAGGAACACCTGAATTGGTACTTGCTCTAAAATAATTCTCTCACATTCTTTTTTAAATTTTTCCAGGGATGTGCTTTGTGCAATTCCCCCCATTCCCACATTACAATGGATGCTTCACAGCACATGGGCCCCAAAGCCGTTAGGAGTGAAGGTACCCATTCAAACAGCCAGGATGATATTCACTGACGCAAGGCGATGGCTAAAGAAAATGGGCGTTGGGTCCATTATGGGTTCCGGCTAGATGGACGTGTTTGTGCAATTCTCCTGCTACTTCTGGGGACAGCAGGGGAAGCCATACACCAGATAGATCCACAGCTGAACGGCTTGGTTACATGGTCTCAAGCAGTGAATCAACCTGATTTCTGCCTTAGTCTGCAATCAAAACATTCACTCCCCAGAGACTGTAACAACCAAGTTGAACTATGGTCCCTCACTGCTAAAGTCTTTGTGTCACTTTTATAGCCTGGACTTGCCGCTGGAACCATGCTGAAGCAAATAGAATGACTCGCATGCTGGTTGGAGAAGCAGGCTAACATCACCACAGCTGTTCTTACTGAAATTATGATGGACCGATCAAGTCTCCACCATGTGGTGCTTCGGAATTGAGCAGCCATTGACTTTTTGCTTCTTGCTCAAGGACATGGGTGTGAAGATTTTGACGGCAGATGTTACTTCAATCTACTGAAGCATAGCAATTCTATTCATAAACAGCTGCAGTGGCTACGCAGTCATACAATGGCTATAACACAAGATCATAACCCGTTAGATGATCTCTTTGCAAAATTAGGGATCTCCAGATGGGTACGGGGAATAATATTAGAGGGTTTGTGTTGGGCCTTAATCCTTGTTCTAATGTTTGCTGGCTTTAATGTTGTTTTCAAGTCGGTTATGAGAGCTATGCACAAACTTGCTCCTTCAATATTTGTGGTGCAAAAAGAAAAAGGGGGAATTGTTGAGGACGGTTTTTAAAAAACAGGCCATGTTCAGAGTATTAAGGACATGATAACACTGTAAAGGTGTTTGAGCAAACAACTAGTTGCAAGTTGTGCTGTATGAGAAAGTGTGGGAAGTAGGCATAGCAGGGAACATTACATTGTCACAGTTACAGGTTGACAGACATGAGTAATAGCCAATGACAACATGACAAGTGGACTTAGAGGTTATATACTCTGTTACTCTATGATTAAACATTGGACTTAGTTGCTAACTCGTGTCGAGTTATCGCTAAGATTCCACAATCCCGCTCCCACAGTACTGCACTTGCGTGAGTGTGCTAAACTCGGGAACACAAAATGTGTGCCATCTTTTGCACCATACTGCACATGCAATGAGCACGTCACCTCACCGCGCATGCGCTGGCATTTGCACGGCTCTGCACATGCACCAGCCTTGGCAACACAATGCGCATGCATGAATCTCCGGGCCATACCATGCATATGCCGCTATTCACACCGTACTGCTCATGCAGCATGCACATCACCTCAGTGCACATGCGGCACCTATGGCACTGCACATAACTCTTTTTCACAATGCCCATGCATGTGCCCCAGCAGCCCATGCACTGATCTCATCACTGCACATGCGTCAGATTTTGCACAGCACTGTGCATGCTCTTCTCTCTTTCTCTGCATTGCTCAGCACATGCACTTCTTTGCCTCTGCAGTGTGCATGCACCCACCTTGGCTCTGCACACACATTTGTCACAGGAACACATTGCTCATGCAGTATCGATCACATTGTGGTGTGCACACACCAACGTTTAACCTCGCTATAGTTGCCATCTGCAGGCTCATGCATCATAGACACTGCTGGTCACAGCAGTGCACTGCACATGTGACACACTGGGCACCGCACTATGCTTGCACCATTGTTATCACAGTACTGCACATGCACCTGTCTCAGCAATGGCCTGTGAATCCGGCTAGGTGCACACATTCTTACGTATGCTTCTCTTCTGGTACACACCTGTCAAGGAATTGACCAGATCAATCTATGCCTATGACAGGGGCACCAGGCCTCCGCCCTCCCCCCCCACCCCAGTCCCACAAAAATGGGAAGGTAGGAAGGGAGAAAAAGAGCAGCGGCAACAATCTATGGAGGAAAACTTATTTTACTATAATATCGGAATACAAGATAACACAATATATACAATTTAATTGAAATTGAGATTGATAAATCAGACAAGATGAGAGAGAGAGTTCCCGGGACCGAGTCAAACCTGAACAGCTTGGAACGGCTGGGAAAGCACCTCCAGCACCCACTGCCAGGCAGCAGGAGAGCGCCACCCCTGGAAGGGCCAGATCCCAGGACTGCTGTAATGTACAGGGATGGAAACCTGGGAGTGGAGCAGGGACACTTTAATACACCGTACACTACATGATGTTCTGATGTGGAATACTGAAACCCCAAAACAAAAAAAACATAGAACCATGACAACACCTACACATTCAGTTTTTTTGATGCCTCATTACACATGTGACAGTGCATGATCTGCTGGGAGCCTAAATAGTACGTTCTCAAAGCAGACTCGAGCTTAACAAACAGAGAGAAAATAGACACGGAGCATTCTGGATTGGAAGAGAGAATTGTAGCATGGAACCAGCAGCCCAAGTATTATATCATTACCAATCTGGGGTCTTACCTGATGATCAGTGCCCGTAATTTGGATCCTAAGTGGGGCGGCCCATGTCATCCGCAACATTTTCAGGGCACTGGGTCTGCCGTCTCGAGGTCTTTCATTCAGGTCCCGTAGGGTTTCATACAGCCTTTTCGTCCACCCCTGCAAGGACTGGGAGTCTGTCTTCAGGGCAGCCTTAAGAATACCGTTATAACGTTTGATGAGGCCTGCCCCCGTTGGATTATATGGCAGGTGCAATCGCCATTCGATGTTATTTTCTTCTGCCCAGCGCTGTATCATTGCACCATAAGATGAGTCCCTTGGTCGCTCTCGATGACTTGAGGTGTCCTGTAGGCAGACATCAGTTTAGTGAGTGCCTTGATGGTATATGCCTGGTTTGCTTTTGGTACTGGATAGGCCTGCAGTAGCCCACTTGCAGTGTCGACACAGGTCAGGGCGTATCTTGCCCCTTCAGAGCAAGGAAGGGGCCCGATGTAATCGACGTGCCATCGCTGGAGAGGATTGTGTCCTATAGCAAGATGGGCTGTTGTTCCAGGCAATGATCTCAGTCTCATCTTGGAGCAAGCATCGCAATCCTGGCATGCCTGGACAATATCAGATAGTTGTATGGGCAGTCCCCATGCTTTAGCAGCTGCCTACATTGTCTTTTATCCAGCATGCCGTAGCTTCTGATGTAACCAGCAGGCGATGTCCTCAGATGGTGAATTCTCAATCCATTGAACTCAGGCCAGTGTGTCGGCTTCATCGTTTCCCGGTGACTGTAGGGACTGATGACCAGAAACATGGTAGACACGTACAGTCCTGTGTTTGACCGTATTCCATATATCTAACCACGTCTTTGCCCCAGATCGGTCAGGCGTGGACAGTCCATTCCTGGGTGGCCCACTGTGCAATCCAAAGAGTGAGCCCCCGGTACACAGCCCAACTATCTGTGCAGATGTTCAGGATACCATCACCGGGTTCCTTGGTTATAACCATCCACACGGCTCACAGTTCTGCCCATTGGCTGCTCTGACCATCCCCCTCGTCAAACCAGATTGTCTCGGTGGAAGGATGGTATGCTATTGCTCTCCACTTGCTCGGGTTGCCCTTGCTGGACCCATCTGCTTACCAGGCATCTTCAGGGATAGGATATTTTCCCTCCTGAACAGGACTCTTCTCTGGTGGAGCGACCAGTATTTCTTTTGGTGCATCACTGTGATATGTCACTGGGCCTAGGATCTTCTGGAGTTCTTCTTTCAAGGGTGATGAAGACAGACTGCTCCTTTGGCTGAGATAGGCGACCCATCGTGCCACTGTTTGTGCTTGGGCCACCCCTGTCTTAGGAAGGTGGGTCAGATCTTTCACCCACCCCTGAATTGGCAGACTGGTCTTGACTATAACTGCAGCTGTTTGAGTTATTGGTTCTACTGCCTGTCATGCCGAATAGGCAGCCAATAACTGTTTTTCAATCATACTGTATCTTTCTTCTGCTCCGTGCCAAACCTGAGACCAGAAACCAATGGGGGTCCAAACAGAGCTCTGGCATTGCAACAGGCCCCAGCCAAAGCCGTCTTGAGTAACATGAACATCCAACTTGGCTGGGAGGGTAGGATCGAATATACCCAATGCCTGAGCTTGTTTAACTGCCAGTTTCGCCTGTTGGAAAGCATCCTGTTCGGTTTTCCCCCAGTCCCATAGCTGCCCCTTTTTTGTGAGTCTGTATAGTGGCCTTAGCAGCTGCGCTAGGTGAGGTACAAAGGAATGCCAGTAACCCAATATACCTAGAAACTCTTGCAACTGCTTTGATGTTGTAGGGACTGGGAACGCCTGAACCTTATCTATAACAGCACTGGGTAGCACTTTGGTCTTTCCTGACCAAACCACCCACAGGAATTTTACGGACAGGCCTGGACCTTGCACCTTTTGGGGATTTATAGCCCATCCCCTCTGTTGTAAGTAGGTGATTAATGAATCTGCTGCCTGTCTTACTGCCTCCAGTGAGTTGGATGTCAGCAGGAGATCATCAATATAACGATATAGGTTAACATCATCAGGTTTTCTCCAATCAGCCAGGTCACACGCCACTAGATTGTGACAATACGTTGGTGAAGGCACGTATCCCTGTGGCAGGACCTGAAAGGTCCACTGCCTGCCTCCCCACGTAAATGCAAACTGATCTTGCGATTCCTCAGCAATTGGGATACTGAAGAATGCATTTGCTAGATCTAGGACACAATGATAGGTTTTTATCTCCCTACTCAATGTGTCCATTAGGGAGGCAATATTGGGTACGGCCGCATGAATAGGCGGCGTGACCTTATTTAATTCTCTGTAATCTACTGTCATTCTCCATGTGCCATCCGACTTTCGCACTGGCCATATGGGGGAGTTACATGGCTGTGCGCAGGTCTTATAATACCCACTTTTTCTAATTCCTGCATTGTTCTCAATATTTCATCTTGCCTACCCGGGAGTCTATACTGTCTAACATTAGTGCCGGTTTCGGCAGGCAAACAAGCTCATGTTTCGCATGGCCTCTTAATATTGCCTGCACCACCCAGATACTGATACATCTTTGTTGAAGTCTGAACTCTCCCACAGTTGTTTGGAGAGCCAGACCCCATAGAATATCTCTGCCCAGGATGTATTCTTGGACTGGGGCAATAGACACCTTGGAATGACAGGAATAGTCTGTCCCCCAAAACCACCAATCATCACTCTGTCCCCATCAAATTTCGTCGGATCTCCATAGATAATTGATGTTTCAGCTCCAGTATCCACTAATGCCATAACACTGAATATTTTTTCAGGACCAATAAATCATTAATTCTACATAGGGCCTCCGGTCCCATCTGGAGGCCCTACGGGGACTAACATCCCTTGTCACGCCATGAATTGTGCTATGGCCAATTCTTTTGCTTCTGGTGGCTCAGGCATTGTGGCCTGAGACACCTGAGGTGGCTTTTTTTTCCTATTTGGATCAATGAAATCTTCTAGGTTCCATGTTGTTGTTGGTACCCTCTCTATAACCTTCACCCTTGATTTCTTAGGGTAGCTCTGGAATTTTTGATTGTCCTTTAGTTGTCTCCAGAGCTGGAGAAGGACATGGTTGGGCTGGCGGTCGATCTTAGCAAATTGGACCCCAGCCCGAATTAAATAATTAAACATTTGTTTTCGGGATACCCTTATGGGTCCCAACTGAGGAGCTCGAGTAGCCGGCATTTTGGTTTTACTTACTGGCAGAACCTCTGCTTCTTCCAACATCCAAATGTTGCACCTAGTCTGCAGACGTTCTGTTTCTCCCAAGTCGGCCACTAACCGGGCAGCCTGCTGGACTACGGCTTCTGAGGCCACCAGGGGATTTAATATAGAGACTAGGGTACCATAGAGAAGGCAGGGAGCTTGCTGTAAAATCAAGTCTCTCATCCCTGCTGAAAATTTAACCATATCAGGGCCATCAAATGTGTCTTCATAGATAGCCTCTCTTACACCCAGTTCACAGATATAATTCTGGAGGTCCTCCATGGAAGACCACATGCCTGTATGTAAAGGTATGTCTGATTTATTCGGCCATACCATACAGCAGGCCGCCATTAACCATTCTAGTATAGAATGGTTTTCATCAAGGTATTGATTACCCGCATATAACCTCTGTCTGAGAGCAGGATGGACAGCCATGGTGGCCAATTTGGCTATTTCTGGGCCATTCACCAAGACACTTTCTGCACCAGAATCCCACAGCCTTAATAACCAAGCCAGCACACTTCCTCCAGGCTTCTGGCGAAATCGCTGTATTAAGTCCATCAATTCTGTTGCTGTGTATGGCCGGGCTGCTACATGTCAATGAGTCTGGGCAGGGGGCCACTGATCAGGCAGCACCCCTGGGTTACGACAGATGGACTTCTAGAGCATCGGTCAGAACTGGATATTCAAGATCTAATTTAGATTGTTTATTTTCCTGATCAACGAAGTTTGTTGATTCAGGAGTCTGGTCATCGTTTATTGAAATGTTACAAACTTGGCCTATGGGAAGATGTAGAATTGGCTTCTTCGCTGTTAATACACCAAGTTCTTGCTCTAGTTTTTCAATACTATCTTTCAAAAGTTGATTTTCATTTTCAAAAGTACTATTTCTTATTTCCACATGATTTAAGGCACTTAATAGTGGCCATGCCACCGTGGAGGCAGCCAGTTGTCTTTCTTTAGTTATGAGAACCATCCTTGCTAAGTCCCTGAAAGTAATCCGCCATGTGATATATGGAAATATTGCCCAAAACACATAAGGGACCCCATTTTTCAATGATAACTGCTAGCTCATAATAGGGGGAATCCCACAAATCCTGGGATCTGCCCTGGAATCATTTTCTCTAGAGGAATATTGTTCTCCCCCTTGACTCATTTATAGAAATTCCAAAGAAAAGACACGATGTAAATTTTAGCATATTTGGCCTGCCTGGCTCACTAAGTGTATAATCAAAGATTAGGCTATCATAATCACAAAATAAGCAAGAGAGTTAGGCAAAGCAGACTATGATAACAAAAGAGAATAAATAGAAGGCTTACCCCTATCCTGGGCTCACTCACAAAACTCCAGCAGAGCAGATCTCCAGCAGAGAACCTTCCCCACTGGCAGCCAGCTCTTAAATAGGTCTAGGAGGGGTGCAGCCAGGCTCCCCCCTTCCTGCAGCACGGCTGAATTGCCTTCACCTGTGCTCCTCTGGCTGACTCAGTGCTCACTTCAGGTGCTCAATCAGAGGTTCAGGCTGTGACCCAGAGGTTCCATACACCAGGGTGAGCGAGCAGGGCTGAGGGAGAGCGGGGTCAGTGTGAGCGGGCATAGTCAGCACTGAGCCCCGCCTTCCCAGCTGCTGGTAGGAGGTGCTGTGGGGAGAGGTGATTGGCTGCAGGGACAGCAATGATGAGGAAGCGGAGCTGGGAGACCCTGCCTTGGTAGCCCCTTCTGCTGGCCTCTGACACGGTCCCCATCGCTCTGACCATGCCTCCGACCTTCAGCCCCGCTCGCTGACCTCTGACCCCACAGGGCCTGTATGGGAACTGCTGAGTCACGGCCTGAACCTCTGATTAATCAGCTGAGGTGAGCCTTGAGTCAGCCAGAGGAGCACAGGTGAAGGCAATTCACCTGTGCTGCCGGAAGGGGTGGAGCCAGGCTCCACCCCTCCTGGACCTATTTAAGAGCTGGCTACCAGAGGGGAAGGATCTCTTCTGGAGATCCCCTCTTTGGTATCTTCTGGTGAGCTCAACCCAAGGGTAAGCTCTTCCACTTATTCTCTTTTGTGATCGTTGTCTGCTTTGCCTTACTCTCATTGATTGTATTGCGATTGTAACATCTTGGTTATACAAAATTATAACATCTTGGTTATACAGGGCCCTTAGATGGATGAGCTGCTGCACATCCTCCACCTGCTTTCAAACATAATGTATTCCCAATAAAGCAATGGATGGAACCACTCAGCAACACTCTTTTGGGCCCTTGGAGGGAATAGGGTCCAGGGGGTGATTGGTGTGAGAAACACGCTCAAGATCAAAAGTTTCCAACCAGGCAAAATCTCTGTGAAGGGCATTTTATTCATGATTGCAACAATGGGCGCACACCCCCTGCTGACAAGGGAGAAACTGTGCAACTAGTCAGTGAAATCCATTCTGTTACATACCATGAGTCCAATGCAGGTAAAACCTCTCCTAGCACTCATTGGTTGAGCATCTCAGGCTCAACAGTCTTCTGACGCCGTTGCTACATTATGCTTCCATAAAACGTCTGTTACAACCCATTGTCTTTGGGTATGTTCTTTGCTTTTTATGGCGATAGGAGGACAGTATTTTCAACTATCTGTGTGCCAGTTCTGTCCCGTACCAGACTCTCCCCAACCCTATATAATTATCTGGTGCCTGTGCCAATTTTACTTGGGTCGGAATACCTCAGTCTCAACTTCACACCGGTGACTTTCTTTGTGAGAGGCAACTTATCCTATGCTACATACACAGATACTGGAAATTTCCATGGCAAAAACACAATCTACCTCTCACATTTGGGGTCATTCAGATGGATTTGAGGTTGTTAAGGGCACTTTGGGACCTCTTCGTGTTCCCCACATGGCATTTTGGGGTCAATTAGGGGGATTCTGTCATCTTCCAGTGGCATTTCCAAGTCCTGTGGGGCAGTGTGGGGTGCAGAGGAATGCTCTGTAGTTTCGTGGTGTGGGTCTGGGATACTATGGGTCGCTCTATGGTCCTTTGTCATGGGTCTGGGCTCCCCAAGAGCACTCTACAGGGCCTGTGGGTCAATCTGGGATCCTATGGGGTGGGTTTGGGTCTCTGGGATCCCTATGGTTCACTGTGGGGCCCATTAGGGTGAGTCTGAGGTCACGGGGACTCTTTAGGTCCCTATGCAATGAGTCTGGAGTTCCTGTGGGTACTGTAGGGCATTATGCACTGAGTTTGGAGTCCTTTAGGGCACTATGGGGTGTGTTTTGGGCCAGAATGTTGTGATTTTGGGGACTTCGGGGTGCCACTAAGGAATCCCTACAGCCTCTCACCCATGAAAAGAAATACCCAAAATGCCCCAAGTTCACCTCAAAAAGCAGCACAACCCATCGCAACAGACCTCGGCATCATAACCCTGACATACCTCCAGATTGCCAAAAATCTCCAAAATGTCCCAAAAGCCAAAACATAACCCAAACAGCGAGGATCGCATCTTCTTGGTCTCCTTGCAAACGATGACGTAGTCATCCTGCATCTGTATGCATGGGGGAAAAACTGGCAGTGGTAAAGAGATGGTCCAGGCGGCACGCGCCAGTCTCGAGAAAGCTCTGCACGTGCGCCAGGCTTGAAGCAACATTACGCACAAGCTGGGCCGGGCACAGCAATCTGCATGCACCAGTCTCGAGAACACACGGCGCATGCGCCAGACTTGAGAGAGCTGTACGCCTGCGCTATTCTCTATTCAGTATTACACATGCGCTCCACTCTATGAAGAATTACACATGCGCAATGTAGGGATTAGAACTATGCATGGATGAATCTCAGCACTACATTACACCAGTGTCGGTCTCAACACAGCACTATGCATGCACCATGCTACGCACTGCACTACACACGCACCGGTTTCTATGTAGTATTATGCATGCGCTAGAACCTGCACTGCAATTCGCATGCACCCGCCTCTATGGAGCTTTATGCATGTGTGATTTCCTGGAGTGAAATACGCATGCGCCATGCTATGGGCTGCACTACGCATGTGTCATTCTTGGGACAGCACTACACATGCGCAAGGCTTGTCACTGCTATACGCATGTGCCAGTCTTGAGAACGCACTACGCATGTCCCTATCTTAATGTAGTACTACGCCTGCACAATGCCAGGTAGTGCATTATGCATGTGCCTGTCTCTGCACTGTTCTATGCATGCACCTGTTTGAACACTGCGCTACACACGCACCAACGTGTAGCATCGTTATATATGTGCACTTTTGGGTATACAACTACACATGTGCTTTTTTCTTATTACACGTGCAAGCGGCGCAGTGTCCATTGGGAGTAAAAATTGTCTGTTCCTGAGGGAACAGACAAGGAGCATTCTGGGTTGGAAGGGTAGAGAATATCACTGAGCCTTCTGTCCAAATATTGATTTCTCACCCATATCTCCATGCTTCCTAGAAAGTGGCTCCGTTTACACTTTTTCGGGCGCATGCGCACTACTGTCTGAGCACCAAGCATAATAAATACAGGCGGATTTGCAGAACAAAGTTATGAGAAAGTAGGCAAGCGCCTTCCGCATTCCTGCGTTTTGCATACTCGGCACGTGAGACAGATGCAGTTCCGCAGATTGGCCACGCGGTGGCAGCAGAGATTGCGGAAAGGGCTTCGCCGATGCGCTGGGGGGCGCACCACAACCTCTTCTGTTCGGCTCTTCTTTTGATTTCAGATTAACACAAAGATGGAAGAGTGGAAAAAAAAAAAGG
>NW_024884916.1:0-11012 GCF_019232065.1 Centrocercus urophasianus | reverse complement strand
CCAAGAAAAAAAAAATTCTAAAGCCAGGTGTATGGGAACTATTGAGTGACAGCCTGAACCCCTGATTGATCACCTGGAGAAAGAACTCGGTCAGCCCTGAGGGCACAGGTGAAGACAATCCACCTGTGTGACAGGACGGGGTGGAGCCTGGCTGCACCTCTTTTAGAGCTCATTTAAGGGCTGACTGCTGGTGGAGAAAGGTCTCTACCTGGAGATCTCCTCTGTGTCAATCTTTTCACTATGAACCCTGAATCTTCTGACAAGGTGAGCAATCTTCTTCTCTTCCTTTGTAGTGCCTTTCTATTGTGCTGGTCCTCCTGCTATCATACCTTTGTTGTGATTATATTCCCCTTGCATTGATCTGTCCAGATGTTAACCAGGAGGACTTTGTAAATTGTTTACAAATATCCATGTACATAATGATTGACTGTCTCTTTTATGTGTCACTTTTATAAGTGACATTTCTTTAAATATTCATGCACTTAAATCAAACTACCAGGCAAATTTAATCATAATGAAAGCATATTAGCAGAAAGCACAGGGCAGTTCTGATACTTTATCAGCCTGTCATTTACTTATATTTTAAACTTTTTTTTTTACAAGTACATTTATTGTATTTTAAAAATGCCGAAAATTAACTGATTTTGCTGAAAACACATGTGATAGTTCTGTTCATAATGATGGAGAATTTGCAGAGTGATTAATGGCACCTTGGCTCTCAGGTTGGTCTCCTTTTCTCTCCATTTTTGGATGTGGCTGTTTTCTTACTATGCATGATATCAAAATTTGACTGAGGCTGTAGATGGTCTTAGTCATTTCTGTGGGGGTGCTGCTCTGGATGACCTTGAAGTTACATTTATAGTAATTGGAGCACCTTGTTGAATATGAGGGCCCTGCAGCCTGGCTTAAGTGTGATGGTGCTTCTGCCCCTCATCACAATTAAATACAGTGGAAGCAGAAAGGGGTTGGAGGTAATGTTCTGGGATAACCAGTTCTAGGACCTCACAAATACATGCATCAAGGGTGCAGTAAAGCACACAGGCAATTCCAGTGCATAGCCTTGGGTTCCAGACTGCACTGGTGTGGGCCTCTCAGATGCTATGGAGCATGTAGTCAAGCCCAGAGCGTAGGCACAGGTGCCCTAGAACGCTCCCCTGGGACTCAGTGCTCTCTAATGTGCCCCAGAGGTTTTGTGGGGCCTCACAGTCAGCTCTAGAGACACCTAAACATATCCCTGAGATATTGAGCAGGCTTTAGGGAGGCATCCCAGACACATCTCAGAGCACACTAGAGACCCCTCAGCTCCTTGGTGTGCTCTAGGGTTCTTTACTGGTTTCCCAGTGTGTCCTTCTGTATTTGGCACCATCATAACATGCTTCCAAAGCTCCCAGAATCATGCTAAAGGATACACAGTGTGCACCAGAGACCTCCCTGAGCCATCCAATGTGCTTTAGGGAACATTAATGGGCTCCCAGAGCCTGTCATGCCCCGTGCTGTTCTTCCCGTGCTTCCCACTGTATCCTAGAGGCTTCCAAGGACACCAAAGTGAAATACGGGGCTCCCCACAATATTCTATGAATGCCACAGTGTGCTCTGGAGTGCCCTATAGGTTTTCCAGTGTACCATACTGTAGCCCAAGCACACCTCAGTGTGCCACATCAGGTGCTGCTCCCTGAGCGACTGTAGGGCATCCTAGGGTGCACTGAGAACCTCTGGGTGCCCTTTGTGGTGCTATCACACAAAGTGGGTGTACAAACTGATGCGGAGACTGCTGTTACCTCTCTGGGCACCCAGCAGCTGGTCAGCAAACTTTGGTTCCAGGGCACGGAGGAAAAGGTGTTTTTTCGTCGCTGTGCAGCACGCAGGTACGTAGAGGCACGCAACGAAGTCGTGTTCCTTCCCCCGTGGCAGTTGCGCGGGGTCCACTTTATACTCACCGGCCTGCAGTACCGGGCTGCTACAGGTGGCGGCAGCACCGAGGGCCGCAACGTTTGCAGCGCGTGCGTGGATGCGGGGCGGGCACCGGGCGCTTCGCTTCGGCCCTGAGCCGGCCGTGTGCTGCGGGGGCAGCTGGAGCCGAAATAGGGCGTTGTGGCGTGCGGGTGCGATGACCGAGGCGACAGCCAGCGGGCAGTGGAAGAGCGAACAGCGCTGGGAGCTGTCGGTGCGATACAACAGTCCTCGCCTTACTCTGAGCGGTTAGAGCAGGCGTAGTTCTTTACACGTTCGGATGCGTGCGTGGTTCTGCCGGAGGCCGCAGGCGTGGCGCATTCGCAGCGCAGTGCGGTTAGAGAAACGAGGCGCCGCTTCGGCGGAACTGTGCCGTTGGCGCCACTTTCGTGTCTTTTCCGAGTTGTTCTGCTTCTGTGAAGGAGGTCGAGGGCGCCAAGTCGTTGCTGCCGTTCCTGCACGGCGCGTGCGTGGCAGCGAGGCACGAAGAGTCTGCGTTACCTTTTGCTTCTTTAATCACCGGGCGGCAGCTGCGCCCTGCAGTGCCTGTTGCGCTGTATTGGGTTTTTGCTCCTGCAGGGGGCAGCAGCGTTCAGTCACGGCCCCCTGGAGGAGTTGGGTTCCGTTCGGTGAGAACTCGCGGCTGGATTAGCGAGCAGTGCTGTTCATTGAAGGAACAGACTGCAGATTCTTTTGGATTGCCGGTGCTGAACGCACTGTCTGCAGAGCACGTGCAGGTTCCAAAACTGAGTAATACAGGCCTGTAGTTCCCGAGCTCTTCCTTTCTCCCTTAAGAAATGAGTGCTTTCCTTTTTTCCAATCACCAATGACTTTGCTTGACTGCAATGACTTTTCAAATGTGACAGTGCAAAATGGTGCAGGGCAGGAATGATTGGGAATGCACGGGAGTTTCCTGGTTATGCACTGAGAGGAGGGGATAGAGACAGTGATGATGCTGTCTCCATAATTGGAAATAATCTAATGAATGTATGAGAAGAGGGAGTAGGGAGATCCCAACTGCTTTGTAGGAGTTCTCAGTAATGAGGTGTTAGTGTGTCATGCCTCTCCTCATAAATCAAAACACTGAAAAGTTAAATGGCTTCTAATAGTGTCACTTGAATAAATTGTGCCCTTCTTTTTCTCTGCTTGGATCAAAAGTGGTTTGTGAGATTTCTGACTCAACTTTAGAGCTGTCATAAATACTATTGCCCACTATATGCAATTATTGTATCTTATCGCCTGAGTCCTTCATACTAAAATTGCTTCAGCGACACTTTCCTCTTTTGATTGTTTGTCACTAAAGATGTGAGGTTGGAATTGGCATGTGGATGAGACAGAAGGAAATGGTATGGCAGAAGTTGCAGTCTATGCCGACTCTATCAAACAACACTGAATTCAGAATGTTTCTTGGTTAACAACCCAGCTGCGAGGAAAAGCTCTAAAATCAGACTTTGCATTATCTCTGACTTAAATTTGCATCAGAGTTGCTCTTCACGAGAAGCCAAGTTTCGTTAGTACCAGGGCTTAATGTTTTTGAAAAGAAATTGAGCAGAACATTCTTGCTTTACTTTGACAAAAAGCATTGTACATACACTTATTTTGTGTATAGTTTTTTCCCCCTAGGAGTGCTAAATATTTTTAAAAGGTATTACTGAAGGCTCATTCATTCAGAAATATTATTTATATGGTAATTATATCTATAGAACAACAAACGTGTGCTCTGAAGAAGTGAACTACTCAAATACTTTCAGCAGAAATCCTTGTGAGGTCTGGACCTGGTGCCAAAATTAAGAATGAAAGAAGGAATATGAGTTTGTCAGTTTTTTGTTCTTCCCATCTGCTGTTATTGCCAAAACCCTTGGGTCTCACCTAGAAGGCAGATTGATCCTATGTCACCAGTCCTATGTAGACATTCCAACCTAATCTTGGGCAGTCCCTTCTAATTCACCCTTTGGTTCTCTGTGCAGTATACCAACTATTTAGGTGCACTTTTGACAGATGACTGTACAGGGATGACAGAATTGAGTCTTTGGAGATCTTTCAAAACCTTGTGTGTGGTCTTATGGTAACTGGGACTCCTGAACTATGGTGAGAACGTGTCCGATATTCTCATCCTTGAACAAGTGAAATGCTTCAGAAATGGCTTGCTAGAAGCAAAGCTACGCCAGGTAGAATGGAAAGATTTCAGTGCTGATGCTCAGATATGGTCTTGTCAGGAACGTGTTGGCTCCATAACGCTTTCATGCATCCTGTATTACTTACCTGGCAAACTAAAATCAGTGTTGGTGGGGTTTCCTACCATAAATACAAGTGCTCAAGAGCAAGCTGAAAAAGTTGATTACCTGGTTCAGTGAGAAGTGAGTTAGCATTGTGGGAATTTCTCACACCCTTCCTCACATGTGCTTCTACTTGATGAACGTCTGAATGCAGCCAAGCTATGCAGTAATAACCCAGCAGCTGGGAACTGTTTGGCCTGGAACAATAAAAGCAAGTCTTAGCTGTCTGCAAGAGAGGGAAATGCTTATCGTAGTATAAGACTTAGTATAAATCTTAGTATAAGATTAAAATGAAATTTTTGGTATTTCAGACTTTATTCATCCCAGTTTTAGCTCCCAGCAAAGCTTTCTTCAGAGGGTATATGTATCACAAGGAGTTCATCCTATAATTTGAGCAGTTGTGAAAAACTGTTTCCATAATCTGATCACACCAGTTTTACGTCACCCCGTGCAGCATAACCTCAACATTTAAGGGAGAGGTTTAGGCCTTTCCCCCAAGAACAGTGTGTTGAACTGGAAGTACTTTAGTAGCAGTCTTGTCCCATTTTTTTTTTTCCTCCTTACATTTATAACTTGTATTTTGCTTAAAACTTACTATTTCGATCCAGGTTGGTCAAACTAACAAAATAAATTGCCTGTCTCAACAGGCTTTGCTTTTCCTCTTGAAATATACGTATCTTTTTATTTTGTTTGCTTCTGTGTATATGAAAATTACAGGAAGTTTAATTAGAGACTCTTCTGCTACACGGCTCCTCTACTCACTACTGGCAAAGGCATTCGGGTCAGAATAGCAGACATAAGCTGTACGTAAGACAAAAATGTACATAACAGCTTCTCTCTGTAGTCAGCAACATGGCAGATCATTGTCTATACAGACATTTAAGAAATAATTAGCCTAGGTTTTGAAGGCAGCCATTCTGGGATCGACGCAGTAGCTTGCTGGTTGGGAAACAACAGTACAAGGAATTCTCCCATTCAGCATTCTGCTTTCAGTAACTGGTGAGAAAGGAGTGGAATGCAGAGGAAGTGATAACTCCTGAATGTCACTGTATCCTACTATTTTTTTTTTCCTTAAAGCCTGAACAGTGGAAAAAAAATACTCATATCCAAATGATCAGTTCTATGGGTGAAGCAGAGAGGGACATTTCTGTGGCTTTGCATTTGCTGTGATATGGTACCTTGGAGGTAGAATTTGTGTCCAAAACCAAAAATAAGAACAAGGATTTAGCACTGTTTATGATTCTCAGCTATCACACTTGTTTTTATTGTGAGGTACACTTTAGTCCTGTCAGTTACAGATGAGGTGTACATGCTTTTAAAAGAACCCACCAGATTTGAACTTGAAAGCTGAATTTGCTGAAGTTAATGCTCATTTCAACTGGGCTCCTCTAGCAGTGGTCCTTCACACGTGCCAACTCACAAATGTAAGAGTGTGGTCTTCTCCAGGACTGCGATGGACAGCACTGGCGCTACAAATGACTTTCAGAAATGTCCGCATTAAGCTTCTCAAGGAGGCCTGATCATGAGAACAAAAATACTCAATGAGCAAAGAACAAGATGTATTTGTTTGTTTTAAAAAAAGACTGCATAATGTTAAGATAGACCCTGATAACACCTGTGGAGGTGACACTGTTGAATTTCTCAGTCACCCTTCCAAGATGGAAAGACAGCAGCCTCTGAAACAATTTTCTGATACTGACACAGGATCAAAATTTACTCAGACTGAGAAGTGTTTACAAAAGCTTCCAGTGGATAGAATTATCATCTGCTAATTAATTTCCAGACCATTTAAGGAAGCAGTGGTGTGGATGTAGGTTTGGTGGGAGCAATGGTGTGCAGAGAGGTGCATTCAATCCTTTAGGGTAGGATTATGGCTTGAAATATGACCTCCCACTATACTGCTGTGGCACCCCAGTGGTTAATAGCTCTCTTTGTCCAGGGGTTGCTGTGGAGACTGTTCCTGTACCTCAGGAAGCAGGGACAAGAGAAGTTTCCTGTTTTGAAGAAGGTTTAATAACTATTTTCCTCCAATCAAGGCAGCAGATGCCTGGGCAGGAAATGGAGAACGCAGCTGCCAGCCCTGCTTTGGGTCAGTGGCTGCACTAATTAATGCTGGCAGGGTTTTGTAGCCAAAAAGGACCCAGTGATAAGTGGGCTGCAGAGGTGGAGTGGGGGTTTTAGGTAGAAGGGGCCTGGAGTGAGATGGATTTTAGAGTGAGACTAAAGTAAATACTAATAGTAATAGGAAATGGGTGTTTGGCTTCATCCATTTATGCACCTCTCACATGCCACACTGCACTCAGAATATGGCCCTGATAAAAATGTGGCATATCATTAACTGTTATGTTTCAAAACAATGTTCTGAGGTAGCACTGGTCACTTTTTCTCTTGGTGATTCATTGCTGAGGGAGACATGCATGCTTTGGGGGTGTCAAATGCATGGTCCCATCAAATGCAGGAAACCAGTCATAATTTCTTCAGCTGTTTTTTGTTTTGTTTTCCAAATAGAATTTAGTGTGTGTTTGCTGACCTCCAGGAGTGAAACTCGCTTCTGGCTTCACTGAAGCTAGAACCCCTGTTGACACTGTTTGTGCCAATACTCAGCCTTTTGGACTCAGTGCCCAATTTTCTTTCATTGACATCAGTTTTACACCTGCATAACATCCTGACTTACATATCATCTCACTTCATGTGATGCCTGACCCTGCCATCTGCAGTCCTTCAGCTCCCAGCCCACTGTTTGATTCTCTGTGATGTTATTTCCCCTGGTGCTTTATGTAACAGCATCACAAAAGGGTTGAAATACCAGATGCAAACAAGGCTGAGTGTAGTAGGTAAATCCATGCAAGGGTATTTTTAGCTGCTTTTCTCTTTGTTATCTGTGGAGTTCATGAGCTCTGTGTGTTGCAAATATGGGCACCATGTGCTTTTTTACTGCATGATCAACATGTGTATGGATTAAAGATGGATGTTTGTGGATGCATCCCTTCTCAAGCTAAGTTAAGTCAAGGGAAGCTTTGCTTGGGTAAAACAAATAAAAACAGCCAAGATTTGAGAACTATGTATCTGGGCAGTTGAGAAACTCTATCTACTGTCCTTCCCTACAGCATTATTAAGGGATCTGTATACATCAACCATCCTTCAAAATCTATTATATCTATGATCTGGGCTTTGGCAGATCATCAGTGGGGATGACCATTGCTGGACTGCCTCCTCCTGTCCCACAGGTTCCCACGTGCTACAGTACCTGCTAAAATACATATCAAAATAACACAAAAACTTGTGATTTCTCAGGCAACTAAACTAGACTAATATAAAGATTTGTAAAATGATATCCGATTCTGAAATTGTACCTGGAAGAAAGTTAGAGGTTTAGTTCAGTGCAATTTGCAGGGCAACCCCCCCTCTCCTCCCAGTGCTGCATTCATAGTATGATGCCAGAAGCTTTCTGTTAATAAGGCCGCTGCCACCAAAACAGTAAATACAGACCCTTATAAAGAAGAGACAGCAGAGTGAAAGATGATGAAAAATGCTCAGAAATACTGCTTATAATAAAGTAGTAGACTTCATCTTGAAGAACATCTCTATGCGATAACATTAAAAGGCTGAAAAATAATAGGATGCATAGGTAGCGTAGTATGATAGAGTCTCTAGAGCCTCTATCTATTAAGATGGCAAGTAGAGTGCTGGTTTATGTTTCAGTGATTAAAAAAAATAAGATTCTAACATGCTAGATTGCTCTGATATACTTTAGCACGTAAGTATATGGAGTAGCACTCCTTAAAATGAATTAACCACTTGCGCAGATTTAAGCACATACTGAAATGACCTACTGGGTCGGGACCTACAAGCTCATACAGTTCACCTAAGTTTAACAAATCATCAAAAATTAAATAGATACTTGTATTATATTTTAAAGGAAATACTTTGTAAAGTCATTATTAAAAATCAGAATTATTTTTAAAAAGGTATTTCATTTGTTTTGCTATTTGAGTAATGGAAATGGATGTGTTGATTTCTTTTTTCCCATTATTTTTTAAGACAGAGGACAAAATGGCAACTTTCAAGCAGGTGTTATATGGTTGTTATTGCATTTAGGTGGAGAGGTCCTAATGCTTTTCATCATGTTAGTATAAGAGATTACACTTTGAATTGTCTTCTAGACTGACAATAAAGAGAACATAAGTCTTTTGCTCAGTAAATGTACTTTAGGTTTCTTTTAAAGACAGAGATCACCGCATAGATGTCTGTTCTTTATCTCTCTTGCACCCAAACTGTACCTTAGTTGCCCATCAAGCAGTTCTTGGTGTCCAGAATTACTCTGAACTGCTCAAGAATACATTTCCTGGTGTACAGTGCAATGTCTCTTAGCAGAGTACACGCTGTATTTTTAACCAACACAAACCAGTTCAAAGAATCAGATCTGATTGAGAGGGATCAGTGACTCCTGAAGGTACCCAGGCACCCTGCCCTTTGTGAAAGAAGTCAGATTTGAGGACAGATAGCAACTTGTGAGAAGCGCTCAGCTCTTCCAAAGGCTGTGTCACAGAACTGACAATTGGCAATGCTTGCTCTCAGCCAGGCTCTGAGCTACTGATTTGATGCCAGAAGCAGGAGTTGCCTCCTTGTCGTTAAGTCCTGGCTCAGGAGTGAGGAAAAAAATGGAATTCATTGCTCCAGGAAATGGAGCAATGGCAGTTCACATCACAAACTAAAAAGTGTCTTCGTTCTTTGCCCTGTAGCAGATGGAAAAAGGATTTTCAATGAAGCATATTAGAAACAGTACAAGAACTATAAGACCACGTGGTGTACTTGCTTATTTTTTTTTTTCCCCAAAGGCTTTGTTTTGCTATTAATACCTAACCAACACTTATCCGTTATGTGTCTACCTCCAGATATGAGAAAACTTTATCATTTCGACTGTTTTTCAAGTTCTTGGGAGAATCCCTAAAATTCTGTGGCTCACATTCTTAGTATTTCTGTAGACATGTTTTCTTTCCTTCCAGCTGCCCCCTTCCCCAGTGCATTATTATTTTTTACATATATAACTGAAAAGCTGTTCTCCTGGAAAATATGTTTTAAGGCAATTTTTTCAAATCGTCTGTACTGTGATTTATTTTTTTCTACTTGTGGTTTCTTTTCCATTGTTTCACATAAACTTTTCCCCATACATTGCAACAACACAGAACTGTATTCCTGAAAGCTGCTTCAGATAATACTTTCTGTTGACGTGAGATACTTGGATTGACTGAGGTCTCCCTTTAGTATCCTCTCTGGGCTGAACAAACAGAGGGACTTCAGCCACTCCTCAAATATCTTCCCCTCTGGACTCTGCACCATTTTTGTAGCCCTCCTTTAGACACTCTAATAATTTTGTCCTTTTTGTACTGTGACACCCAAAATGGCACACGGTTTTGAGGTGAGGCTCCAGTGCAATGCAGAGCAAGACAATCGTATCCCTCAACCAGCTAACAGTACTGTTCTCAATGCACCCCAGGATACGGCGGGCCCTCCTGGCTGCCTGGCCACACTGCTGACTCACGTTCAACTTGTTTTTGAGCAAGACCCCCAAATTCCTTTCAGTGGGGCTGCTCTCCAGCATCCCATCACTCAGATCATATGTATGTATAGCCAAGGTTGCCCCTTCCCAGGTGCAGAATCTGGTGTTTGCTCTCGTTAAACTTCACATGGTTGGTGACTGCCCAGTTCTTTAATTTGTCTAGAGGTCTTTGCGAGGCCTCTCCACCTTCAACAGAGACAACAGCTCCTTCTAATTTAGTAGTCAGCAAACTGCTCAAAACAGCTTACTCTCTTACATCTGAGTCATTCGTGAAAATGTTAAAGAGAACTGGCCCCAAAATGGAGCCCTGTGGAACTCCACGAGTGACTGATGTAGCAATACAACCAGGATCCCCTAGACATCAGAACCAGTCATCCCTGAATACAGTCTCAAGCCCTCAAGAACTTTGGCTATACTATAGAACATCTAGTAGCAGAATGATATTAATTATTAGGTATTTTGTAAAGTTAACAGCATCTAAAATGGTGTTAGCAGTAGTCCTGATTTTTGTGGAATGCAAGTCAAAGCAGGACCTTACAGTTTCACACACATGCCAGGCAGGCATACTTTGCTGGCATACATGGCTCAGGAATGGCCCCAAGCATCCATCCTGACCTGTGGTGGAATGGCTCTTACCTGACAAGGGAAGAAAGCTCCAGTCGTCCTGGGGTTTCTCTAGCAGAGGAGGGAAATTTGGAATATTACGCTTTCTTGTGCGAGCAATGACGGCACCAGTAGGAAGGGTAACAGGATATATCAATATCAAGCCCTTATTGAGAGAAGAGGAGCAATCCAAGCTTTCCTGGGGGTTACCACTGCTTACCAGGAAGAAGTGCCCAGATACAGCATGACTGTTAATTTCACTGAGCTGGAAGCTGTTCCATGGGAGAGGGGAAGAAGACAACCACCTGGTGCCATCTGAAACTGCTCTGAGCAAGCAAGGTTCGTATGTGAGGGATTCGGCTCCTCTGCGCCTAGATAAGTGCTTCAGCAGCAGGTGCTGCTGGCTCCCAGGGGTGCTCTTCAATCCGGGGAAAACCCCTGCACTGGGGCCAGATTGGGTAATTTGGGGGTGGCTTCTCTGAGCCTTCTTCCCCCAGTTTTCCGAGGTGGGGGCGGTCCTGTCCCATGGGGAACCAAGGGAGGGGAATGGGGGAGTCAGAGGGAAAGACAGATGGGAGGAAAAAGCTGACGAGGGAGAAAGGAAAAGGGAAGGGGGGGGGGGG
>NW_024884915.1:0-17339 GCF_019232065.1 Centrocercus urophasianus | reverse complement strand
TCTTTCTTGCAGTGAGGGGCCCAAAACTGGACACAGTACTCGAGGTGTGGCCTCACTAGTGCTGAGTAAAGGGGAACAATCACCTCTCTGCTCCTGCTTGCAACACTGTTTCTGATGCAAGCCAGGATGCCATTGGCCTTCCTGGCCACCTGGGCACACTGTTGGCTCATATTCAGCCGAGCATCAATCAATACCCCCAGGTCCATTTCCTCTACGCAGTCCTCCAGCCACACCGCCCCAAGCCTGTAGCATCGCCTGGGGTTGTAGCCGAAGTGCAGGACCCGGCATTTGGCCTTGTTGAAACTCATTCCATTGGCTTCAGCCCAGCTCTCCAGCCTGTCCAGATCCCTTTGACTCTAAGGACAGCTTCCCAGGGGATCTTCACCCAGTAATTCCTCAAATAGCATGAACTTTGCTCTCCTGAAGTTCAAGGTCCTGGCTTTGCTTTATTCTGGGCCTGTCCTCAAGATCATAAACTCAACCAGGGCATGGTTGCTATAGCCTAAGGTGCCAAAGGTAACTTCTTTAATGAGCTCTTCTGCGTTGGTGAGCACCAGGTCGAGAAGCACTTCTCCTCTAGTCCGTTTGTCTAATGCCTAGACCAGGAAGTCATCCTCAACACACTCCAGGAGTCTTTGAGATTGCTTGCAGTCTGTCATGTTGCTTTCCCAGCAGACATCTGGGTGATTGAAATCCCCCATCAAGAGAGCCTGTGAGTACAATACTTCCTCCAGCTGAAGCAAGATGGCCTCATCCACAGGCTCCCCCTGATCAGGCGGCCTATAGTAGACCCCAACCACCAGATGTCCTTTATTGGTCCGGTTCCTGATTTTCACCCACAAGCTCTCAACCTGTTCATGGCTGTTTTACAGAGGCAGCTCTTCACACTCTATCCACCTCTTAATGTAGAGGGTAACTCCCCCGCCCCTCTTTCCCTGCCTATCTCTTCTGAAAAGTTTGTAGCCCTTAATCATCATGCTCCAGTCATGAATCATTCCATCACATCTCTGTGATCGCAATTAGGTCATACTTTTCTAATTGTGCCTGTGGCTTCCAGCTCTTCCTGCTTATTTCCCAGGCTGCGTGCATTGATATATATAGTCAATTCAGCTGGGCTATTGGCAATGTTACCTTCTTTGAGGAGTCCTCACAAGATCCTTTGGGACAATTCAGAGATTTTTCCCTTCTGTTTCTGAAGTGACAGCATTCCCTGGCCCTTCTCTGTCACACAGACAGAGCTCCATCCTCTTCTCCCATCAAATCTAATTTAAAGCTCTGGTAATCAATCCAGCCAGCTTGTTTCCCAGAACACTTTCGTCCCATCTGCTCAGTTGCATTCCATCTAATGCCCACATACTCGATCTCTCAAAGGCCTATATAAGATCATAGAACCCAGAGCCTTTAGTCATGATACCATCCATGCAGCCAGTCATTTACCTGACCTTTTCTCCTTCTTCTTCACAGGTCCCAGTCACCAATCAGGAGGACAGAGAACATTACATGCACTACCTCTCCCTTCAGTGTCTTTCCAAGGGATGCAAAATCTTTTTTTAATGTTCTGAGGTTTCCTTGTTGCAGCCTCCTGAGACCCAACTTGAATGAGAATGAGTGGATAGTAGTCTTTGTGTTTTATCATATACAGTAGATTCTCCTTGACATCTCTAACACAAGCCCCTGGCAGACAGCAAACCTCTCTGGAGAGGTTATCTGGGTGGAAAATGGGGGCCTCATTGCCCCTCAATGAGGAGTCCTCAATTACTAAGATTCTTCACACTTTTTTGGTGGCACTAGTTTTGATGTGATTACTCGGTTGGCCCTGCTTAATATGCTTGTTATTTCCTTGTTCTGATTGCTATCCAGACCATCTTTCCAGCCCCAGAGCCTCGTATCTGTTGTTCAGGGGCACTATGGTAGTAAGGTGGGAGACACCTCCTTCTGCTGTAAGCAGAGATGAGAGTCCAGCTCTCTTCACCTTGCATGTTGTTGTGACCTTTTTCCTCATGGTGGAAGTTGGCATAGCTTATTCCCCTTGCAGGGACTTAGGATGGGGCTGTCAGACAGCATGTGTTGGTTCAGACTTCCTTCTATCCATCTCCCTCTTCAATTCCCAGATGCCTCTTAGCCTGGTAATTTCATCCTGCAGCCTGGCCATCTGCTTAGAAATTAATCAAGCAAAGCACACCTGAACCCATGACACTTCCCCCTCTTCCCTCAGGCCCTCTGTTTACAAACAAAGGAGGACTGGTGGGAGATGTGGAGGTCAGGAGCTGTGACCATGAAATGGTAGAGTTCTTACTTCTTGGTGAAGTTAGAAAGGGGGCAAGCAAAACTGCTACCTTGGACTTCTGGAAGAAGGACTTTGAACTGTTCAGGACCCTGATAGGGAGGGTCCCCTGGGATTCAGTCTTGAAGGGTAAAGGGTCCAAGAACACTGGTGTCTCTTCAAGAAGGAAGTCTTAAAGGCACAGGAGCAGGCTGTCCATCTGTGCCATAAGATGAGCCCGTGGGGAAGAAGACTGGTGTTGTAACATGATGGAAAGTGCAGCAATGACAGCAGAGCAGCAAGGTCCTAGTCTGCAGCAAATGAGGATTTGCTCAAATACAACAGCCACGGGCACAGAAATAAAGAAAAGAAGCTGCTTACCTTCAGAAGGCCTAAGATATGCAGGGATCTCCAGTGAGATACCCTTACCTCCACTGCCAACCCTTAAATGAGGTCTGGGAAGGGGTGGATCCTAGCATGAACCAATGATTGAGCAGGTTAAAGGTAAGCCCTTTTCATGAGGGTGATCCAGTATACCACAACACTTGTACACTTTGACCGTCACGATGTAGATGAACAAAATATGAGACGACTGATGTTCATCGTTGAATTGCATGTTCCTTCATGGGCCAGTACTTGATGGTTCTTCTGGAGGCACATAGTTGCTTGGACCAGGGAAAGTTCACCTCATGTTCCATCAGTCCCATGTAATCCACCACCGGGTGTCACATTGATCTTACAGTGACAGTGGAGCAACTTGATGCCATGTTACTCCTCTCAGCAATCCTGTGGACTCAGAGATAATCACAGGGAGTAGTACAGATGTTTCAGAGGTACAAGAAGGTAGGTCCACCCTCCACAGCAAGATACAGGCCATGTTTTTGTCCAGGGTCAACACTTCAGTTTGCACTGGGGTGTGTCCCAGCCATCTGTACCATACCCTTTGGCCTGATATCTGAGGCTGCATAACTATATCAGGCACCAAAGGGGGATCCTGCCATAGCGACGTGGATTATAGTCCCCATACTGATGAAAACCAGAATGTTGACCACGATGTCTGCAGGCCATGTACCTATTACCTGGGAAGGACTACCAATCCCCCAACCTCCAATAATCTCCCCCAAGGTGCAAGTAGGCCACACTACTTTGGTCCTAACTGCACCTTCCAAGGCCATTATATTTTATGGGTACCTGAGTCTAGGTTCTCAGAGAAAGGGAGCAGAAGATTATTGTCATTGGCAATTTGGGGTCTCACCCAATTATCAGTGCCCATAATTTGGATCCTAAGCAGGGAGGCCCATGTTGCCTGTAGCATTTTCAGGGCACTGGGTATGCTGTCTCTAGGTCTTTCATTCAGGTCCCACAGGGTTTCATAGAGTCTTTTTGTCCACCACCACGGGGACTGAGTCTGTCTTCGTGGCAACCTTAAGAATACCATTATAATGTTCAATGAGGCCTGCCCCCGTTGCATTATATGGTAGGTGGAATCACAATTCGATGTTGTTTTCTTTTGCCCAGCATTGTATCATAGCACCAGTAAAATGAGTCCCATGGTTGCTCTCGATGACTTGAGGTGTCCCATAGGCAGACATCAGTTTAGTAAGTGACTTGATGGTATATGCCTGGTTTGCTTTCGGTACTGGATAGGCTTGCAGTAGCCCACTTGCAGTATTGACGCAGGTCAGGGCATATCTCGCCCCCTCAGACTGATGGAGGGGCCCGATGTAATCAACCTGCCATCACTGGAGAGGATGTGTCCCCTAGCAAGATGGGCTGTTGTTTTGGGCAACGATCTCGGTCTCATCTTGGAGCAAGCGTCGCAATCCTGGCATGCCTGGACGATATCAGATAGCTTTATGGGCAGTCCCCATGCTTTAGCAGCTGCCCACATTGTCTTTTGTCCAGCATGCTGTAGCTTCTGATGTAACCAGCGGGCGATGTTCTCAGATGGTGAATTCTCAATCCATCAAACTCAGGCCAGTGTGTTGGCTTCGTCATTTCCTGGTGAATGTAGGGTTTGGTGACCAGGAACATGGTAGACATGTACAGACCTGTGTTTCACTGCATTCCATATGTCTAACCACATGTCTGTTTCAGATTGGTCGCGCATGGATAGTCCATTTCTGGGTGGCCCACTGTGCAATCCAAAGAGTGAGCCCCCGGTACACAGCCCAACTATCTGTGCAGAAGTTCGGGATACCATCACCGGGTTCCTTGGTTATAACCATCCACATGGCTCACAGTTCTGTCCATTGGCTGCTCTGACCGTCCCTCTATTCAAACCAGATTGTCTCACTGGAGGGATGGTATGCTATTGCTCTCCACTTGCTCAGGTTCCCTTGCTGGACCCATCTGTGCACCAACCATCTTCAGGAATGGCATATTTCCCCTCTTGACCAGGACTCTTCTCTGGTGGAGCAACCAATGTTTCTTTTGCTTTATCACTGTGATACGTCACTGGGCCTAGGATCTTCTGGAGTTCTTCTTTCAGTGGTGATGAAGACAGACTACTCCTCTGGCTGAGATAGGCGACCCATCGTGCCACTGTTTGTGCTTGGGCCACCCCTGTCTTAGGAAGGTGGGTCAGATCTTTCACCCACCCCTGGATCAGCAGAGTGATCTTAACTATGATTTCAGCCATTTGGGTTATCAGCTCTACCGCTTGTAATGCCGAATAGGCAGCCAATAGCTGTTTTTCAGTCATTATATCTTTCTTCAGCTCCCTGCCAGACCTGAGACCAGAATCCTATGGGGATCCGAACAGAACTCTGGTGTTGCCACAGGCCCCAGCCAAAGCCATCCTGAGTGACATGAACGTCCAACTCGGCTGGGAGGGTAGGATCAAATATGTCCAATGCCCGAGCCAGTAGGTTATGGCAATACGTTGGTGAATGCACGTACCCCTGTGGCAGGACCTGAAAGGTCCACTGCCTGCTTCCCTATGTAAATGCGAACTGATCTTGCGATTCCTCAGCAATTGGGATACTGAAGAACGCATTTGCTAAATCTAGGACACAATGGTAGGTTTTTATCCCCCTACTCAATGTGTCCATTAGGGAGGCAATATTGGGTATGGCTTCATGAATAGGTGGCGTGACCTTATTTAATTCTCCATAATCCACTGTCATTCTCCATGGTCCATCCGAACATAATTTGAATCCTAAGTGGAGAGGCCCATGTTGTTTGTAGCATTTTCTGGGCACTGGGTCTGCCATCTCTAGGCCTTTCATTCAGGTCCCACAGGGTTTCTTAGAATCTCCTTGTCCACCCCTGCAGGGACCGAGAGTCTGTCCTCAGAGCAGCCTTAAGTATACCATTATAGCATTCAATAAGGCCTGCCCCCGCTGGATTATATGGCAGGTGGAATTACCACCCCTGTCTTAGGAAGGTGGGTCAGATCTTTCACCCACCCCTGGACTGGCGAGGTTGTCTTCACTGTAAATTCAGATGTTTCAGTTATTGGCTCTACTGCCTGTAGGAGTAGGCATCCAAGAACTCTTTTTCAATCATATTGTACCTCTCTTCTGCTCCATGCCAAATGTGAGACCAAAACCCAATCCAGGTTTGAAAGATATTCTGGCGCTTCCATAGGCCCCAGCCAAACCCATCCTGATTTACATGGACATCTATTTCAGCTGCAAAGGTGGGATCAAATATACGCAGCATCTGGGCCTGTTTAACATCTAGTTTTGCTTGCTGGAAGGCCTCTTGTTCCATTTTCCCCCAGTCCCATCTATGGCTTTTCTTTGTGAGTCGATACAAAGGCATCTGCATCTGCATTAAGTGGGGTATAAAGGAATGCCAGTATCCCAGTATACCCCAAAATTCTTGCAGTTGCCTTGGCGCAGTAGGGACTGGAAACGCCTGAACCTTGTCTATTATCACAGTGGGTAGTACTTTGGTTTTTCCTGACCAAACTATACCCAGGAATTTCACCGACAGGCCTGGTCCTCGCATCTTCTGTGGGTTTATAGCCCACCCTTTCTCTTGTAGATAGACAATGAATCTATTGCCTTTCCTAATGCCTCCAGTGAGTCAGACATCAACATGAGATCATCAATATAGAGGTACAGTTTGATGTTATTAGGATTATCCCACTGTCCTAGGTTTCAGTGTCTGATGCACGGACTCAGATGTGAATGATCCAAATTGTTTATTACAAGTTCTCACATCACTTATATACCTTCACAAGTTTTCTTTTTTCTAGCTTTCCCATCCACCCCTACAACTTTCCCATCCACCTTTACATGTTAACAAAGCATTCTACAAAACGCTCTTCAACCGTTCACACAGGTGCTTATCCAATCAGAGCCATGAGACGTTCTCTCTTCTTCTAGAGGTGTCCTTGGTTCTCATGCTGTTTATCTTCCTCCACAGCTTCTGCTCTGAACAGTTTTTCTTGTATTCCCACAATTCCCCTTTTTTGTTTATTCGCCAACTACTACCATACTATAAAATAACACTAATTATATTAATAACATAATCATTAGAACTCAATCAAGGCCTAGATTGACAATACTCTAAATGTGAGAAAGACAAATATCATAATGACAAGAAATACTGTTAACCTACTAGGTCTGCAACTCAAGTTTTCTGCAACCTGGAAATAAATCCCTGAAGGTCCCATTCTGTGTTAATCTGTAACTGGTTAGAAAGAGGTCTTCAACTTTTGTATATTCTGATATATTGATTTTGAACTATCACTAAAATTTGTACAACAGATACTTTTAGAGTGCTCATGATCATGCCTTTGGGCTAATAGAAAATTAATGGTTGTACAGCTTTTTGCATGTCAGATAGAATCAATATTAGTGGGCAAATGTGCTAGAGTAACACTAGGGGCATTATTACTTACTGACCCTCGAGAAACAACAGCCTGCAGAAAAAGAGAGAGAAAGAACATTGTGGTGGTGAATGTGATAGGCAGTGCCAGCAGGGCATCCCTGCTTCAAGGTGCACTTTTCCTCTCTCACCCATCACAGGTTCTCTCTTTTTTTTATTCTTCTCAGGGTCTGAAGGGTATTTTCCATTTGTACACTGCATCCGCATGGCCAGTGCATGATACAGAGCCCAAGTGGAACACCTGCTTGCAAAACAGAATAAACTATCAAGGTTAGCTCTCTTAGCATGCGCCTTTGTCTCAAGTGATGCAAATTTTAAAAATCCTGATTAGTGGGATGAAAGAGAGTTAATCATTCTATAATACAGGGTCATCCCTTTGCCTGGGATTCTTTTCCAGGTTTTGTCTTCGCAAATTAAGAAAAGGCTGATTGATAGGCTGATAGCATCATAACCAAGCGTTACTAAGACATTAAAAGAGCTATTCCTGTAGATTCCAGCATTGGTAACATCAAATCCTGTTCAATTCACATTTGATCTACTATTAAAATAGAAGAAGCACACAACAACCTAGATAATGCCTAATAATTCTAATTCTTGAGACTGCACTGATAACACAGGAAAATCACCCACTATGTCATAGCATTACTAACGTTGTTATTTGCAGTACAACAAGTTACAAAGCAATACCGATAAGTAAGAAGCACGCAATCCCAGTCATTATAAAGGCTGGATGCTATTTTCTGCCTTGAGATGAGGCCGAACGCATTGTGCTGGAACCCACGTAGGGCCAGTCCCTGTGGAAACACAAGCATATCCACGACCCCAAGTTATCAGTGGTAAGGGACCTTCTCAATGCCCTGTGGCCATATTCCGAACATTGACCATTGGCTGTTCCTTGAGCATTGCGGAGGCCCCAAAATGACGATCCAAATGAGTTGTATCTGTATGATCACGATTCAAAAAATTCAGCACAAGCAAAGCCTTACATAATCTTTCTTGTGGTGTGTCTCCCATATTCCCCCTTTTTTGTTTATTAAGAATACATTTCAATGTTAGATGAGTACGCTCAATGATAGCTTGTCCAGTGGGAGAGTGAGGAATGCATGTAATATGTCTAACCCCCCATTCTTGGAAGAAAGTTCGAGTGGCTTTAGAAGTATAAGCAGGTCCATTATCTGTTTTTATAGTATGTGGGATCCCTATAGCAGCATAAGCAGATAACCAGGCATTACAGCTGCATTCACCTGTATGTGCAGTGGCAAATATGTAGGAAGAATAAGTATCTATTGTTACATGTACAAATCTTAGATGCCCAAATTCAGGAACATGAGTAACATCTGTCTGCCATAGATGAAGAGGTGCTGTGCCACGGGGATTTGTCCCAATTTGAGGCAACAGGGCAATTGCTTGGCAGTCTGGGCAGGTTAGAATAATGTTGCGGGCTTGATCTACTGTCAGTTGGAATTGCTTTTGTAAGGCTCTCCTATTCTGATGAAAAAATTGATGAGAGAGTCGAGCTTGCTGAAATAATTGAGGGGTAGCAAAGGCACCAGTGGCTTGATCAGCCTTACGGTTGCCCTGAGTTAAAGGACCAGGCAACATAGTGTGTGATTGAATATGCATGATAAAATAAGGAAGAGTACGGTGAGAGACATAATGTAAAACTCGCTTGAGCTGTGCAAACAAAGCAGGGTTGTTAACTTCCTTGAGAAAAGATCCTTCAATTCTCTGAATGATACCTGTAACATATAAAGAGTTAGTTATTATATTAAGCTTTTGTTCTGAAAAAATTTGGAAAGCTCAAGCTACTGCAGTGTGTTCTAAAATTTGAGGTGATCCATCGACAACATGTATATCTGACTGCCATCGTGTAGCAGTCACAGAATCACAGAATCACAGAATTGTAGGGGTTGGAAGGGACCTCCAGAGATCATCGAGTCCAACCCCCAGTCACGCCAGAAAACCACTGCTCTGTGTGTCTTGCCAGAGCCATCTGTAAATACAGTAACAGCATTAGGCATCGGAACATGTGAAAGTAAAATATTAGTAGTGAGAGACAGATCACTCAAATTATGCAGTAACTGATGTTTAGGGGGATGGGTGGAGATTTGTCTGGTATAATCTGCCATAGCAGTTTGTAAAGTGAGCAACTGTGCAAGCATCCAATCTACATCTTTTTTAGTAGCAGGTATGTAGATGCAATCAGGGTCAAGAGCTCGTAAAATTTGTAGATGATGTCGACCTCGCTGTATTAGCATTGCAAACATCTCCACTTGTGATGTAATGGTTTTTGAAAATGTATGCGGTAAGAATATTCAAGGATAATGAGAGGATCTTTTCTTGAGGTATCCCATTGACATAAGTTATATAGCTGATAGGAATTTGATATAATTATAAGAGATACTGGAAGTGATAAGCAAACACAATGGCTATATCGATGTTGCAATGATGTTATTACAGAGTCTAAGCATTGTAGCGCTTCTGGTGTTAATTGTCTTTTAGAGGTTTGATCTGGGTCACCTTTGAGTAGCTGGAATAGAGGGTGTAGCTCTTGAGTAGTAATACCCAAACACGGTTGCAGTCAATTGACGCTTCCTAATAATTTTTGCAGATCATTTAATATCTGTACATGAGGTTCTATTTTGAGGATTTGCAGCTGAATAGTGTGAGATGTAATTTTCCATCCTAAATATTTCCATGGATAACTAAGCTGTACCTTTTCTTCTGCTATTTGTAAACCGACAGATTGGACTGCCTGCTGGACGAGCAGTAAAGCGTCTTTTAGATCCTCTTCTTGTTCTGCTGCTATTAATAAATCATACATGTAATGATAAATAAGGATGTGAGGTATAGCTTTTCGTACTGGTTGTAATGCATTTGCTACAGTCAGTTAACATATTGTTGGACTATTAAGCATTCCTTGAGGTAACACGGTCCAATGATACCGCTGAGCAGGGCTTTGTTGGTTGATGGAGGGCACTGAGAAAGCGAATCGTGGTGCATCTTTTGGATGAAGTCGAATTGTAAAAAAAAGAACAGTCTTTTAAATCAATAACTGCTATAGGCCAATTTGAAGGTAACATTGAAGGCGAAGGAAAACCAGGCTGCAACGCATCAGCATCACCCATAATATTGCTTCTTTTCTGCACTGCTCTAAGCATAGTAGTAGGCTGTAGAAAAATTTTTCTTTCCCGCACCTTTCAAATTATCATCAGGAGGGAAAATGTTCGGTTTGTCTTTGGGATCTACTGGACCAGGATCAAAAAGTTCCTCTGGTTCCGGTCCATCCTTGTCTTTAACCACGTTACATGCAGGCTGCAGAGACGCAGCAACAGGCGACGTAGGCGGGGCGGAGGGCGGCAGCATCACGGCGAGCGACGTGGGCGGGGCGGAACGCGGGAGCGGCGCGGCGAGCGTCGGGGGCGAGGCGGAGGGCGGGAAAAGAGCGGAGGGCGGCAGCGCGCGTGGGAGTCGCGATTTCCCTTCTCCCCGGCCAGGGGCGGGGTCGGAGCCGCGGATCGAGTCCGGGCGGGGGCTGCTTTCCGTACCGAGGGGCATTGGCGGGGGTAGGAGGGAGGGCGATGGGGAATAATCAGAAGAAATTCTTCCTTGTAGAATTTAAGCTCTTCCATTATTTGGTGCCAAACTGGTAAAAGTTTAGCAGCCATTATGTCTTTAGTAATAGAAGCCTCCCAGAATTTTGTGCCAATTTTGTCCCAAAGCTCTCCATCAAGAGAGAACCCAGTTATCAGAAATTCAGGGACATTTTTGCTTACCCATTTAAGAAAAGTAGCTAATGCTGAAGTAGATACAGGCTGATTCTGAAACTTTAAAACTACCCATAATACTTTGAGATTTACTTGCTGCTCCTTCATTAGTGAACTCCCCATAGTTCCCAACTGCTCACCTTCTGTCCTGCAGAACAGAACAGGCGTGAGCGAAACAATCTCTCCGTAGTTCAGTCAGGCAGCACTGCCAGACCGGGCTTGCTCAGCCTCAGCTTGATTTGCTCCACGCAGTAGACGCCATTTGCAGCGTCTGATGCATGGACTCAGATGTGAACAATCCAAATTGTTTATTACAAGTTCTCACATCACTTATATACCTTCACAAGTTTTCTTTTTCTAGCTTTTCCATCCACCCCTACAACTTTCCCATCCACCTTTACATGTCAACAAAGCATTCTACAAAACACTCTTTGGCTGCTCATGCAGGCGCTTATCCAGAGCCATGAGCTGTTCCTTCTTCTAGAGGTGTCCTTGGTTCTCATGCTGTTTATCTTGCTCCACAGCTGCTGCTCTGTACAGTCCTTCTTGTATTCCCACATAATGGTATATCATATGTATTGGGCCAAACCATATGGCATGCTGCCATCACCCAATCTTTTATTGAGTGATTCTCTTTGGTATATTGGATGGCAGCGTATAGCCACTGCCTAAGGGCAGGATGTACAGTAGTGGATGCAAATTTAGAGACCTCTGGCCTGTTGGCCATAACACTTTCTGCCCCTGAATCCCATAATATCAGAGACCAAGCTGGCACACTTTCTCTGGGCTTTTGTCGGAATTGCTGTACCAGGTCCATTAATTCTATTGCCGTATAAGGATGGGCTGTCACATGTGAATGGATTTGGGCAGGGGGCACCCCTGCTGGACTATTTTGTTTGGGTTTTTTTTTTTTTTTGTTTGTTTGTTTTTTAGTTATTTCAGGATGGATTTCAAAGGGATCCACTGCAAGTGGAACTTCAAGATCCTATTTCAAAGTCTTATCTTCTGGATCAACGAGGTCCATTGATTCAGGAACTTGGGTATCATCTATTTAAATGTTACAGACCTACTTCATTGGGAAATGTAGGCTTGATTTTTTTCCTGTCAGTATACTGAACTGTTCTTCTAACTTTTCTATGCAGTCTTGTATTTACTGATTTTCATTTTCTGAAGTATTGGTTCTCAGTTCTGCCTGATTTAAAGCAATAAATAGTGGCTATGCCACAGTACAGGTAGCTGGTTGATGTTCTTTTGTGACTACTATGCCTCTGCTTAATCCATGTAAATAATCCACCATATGGGAAAGGGAAGGAATAATTCCCGTAACCCACAGGGGACCACATCTTTCAATTATAGTTGCCAGTTAATAGTAAGGTGATCCCAGAAATCCTGGGATGGCTTTGTCTAGGGAGGTAACGTTCTCCCCCAAGCTGGCCTGTCTGACTGTCCAACTATATAATTAACAAATGTACAGATAGAAGAGTAGTGTGGTTATGATGGTATTTTACAGGTTTAAAGTTAGAAAGATTATCATGGCGGAAACAGACAATCAAAAACAAACCAAATGCTCCCTTGTGTCCTAAGCTCCCAGTAGAAAACTCCAAAGGGAGGGATCACCAGAAAGAGATCCTCCAGTTGCAGTCAGCCCTTAAATGGGGTCTAGAAGAGGTGGAGCCAGGCTTCACCCCTTCTGGTCACACAGGTGAATTGTCTTCACTTGTGCTCCCATGACTGACTTAGTCTTTGCCTCAGGTAATCAATCAGTGGTTCAGGCTGTGACTCAACAGTTCCCATACAGTCTTGAATTTTTTTTAAGAAAAATATATATATTTTTTTGTTATAAGAGATTGAGCCAAAACTATTTTCTCTTTCTTCAGATGTATCAAAGTTTGTGTCTTTGCTGTTTATTACAAAGAAGCATCAAACAAATGCAGTCACTTGAGAATGAACAATGACTGACTACTTGATGCAATAATTTTTTTTCAATTGAATGTTGTGGGCAAATCTTGCCTTTGAAGTTGTTGGGAATTTTTTTTTTTAATCATCTTTTAATGAATTGGTTACTTGACAAGGAATGACTAATGCTAATTATGCCTTTATGAGACTTTTAGATAGTACTAGAGCTTTGAGGATAATTTGTTTATGGAAAGTTGTTCCGTTGCTTATGTTTGACAGACTCGTTGCTGAAGGAAATGATCAGCAATATATGTTAAAAATTAATATGCTGAAAAAAAATAATTTACTTTCAAAAATATCTAAAAAAAATTGACAATAATCCTTACCATAACACAGACTATATTCATTAAAATATTGTATATTTAGACATAAACAGCTTTGTAAAGTAACTACACAAGGTGTTTGGAATTTTAAATTGGGAAAGTCCTCTGTGCAGCTGATTAGTTGCCCTCAGGTTTATGTCTGTTTTAAATTGTGAGAGTTTAGTTTTCTTTAACCTCTTTAACCTGGAGGAAATCAAAAGAAAATGCACAGGACTGAAGACATCCTGAAATCTCAGAATTTTAGCAATCCAATTTATCCTTAAATTCCTGTAGGGATGCATGGGGTTTATTTGGTGAGGTTTTCACAGGGAGCAGGAAGCTGCAGAGGTGGTCTCTGTGAGATGAGTTCAGGAGCTTCCCCATATTAGATAAGAGCCAGTTCTAGCCACCTCAAAAAAAGACCTGCTGCTTTGCAAAGCTGAGCCAATGAGCAACACAAGTTGTGCCTCTGTGAGAGCATATTTAACAAAGGGTTTAAAAAAAAAAAAAAAAAAAAAAAAAAAAAAAAAGCCTGTGCCACAGCAGCTGGGAGAGAGGAGTGAGAAAATGTATAGAGAAATAATCCTGCATACAGCAAGGTTAGTGAAGAAGGAAGGGGAGGAGGTACTCCAGGTGCCAGAGCAGTCCTCCTGTAGCCTATGGAGGAGACCATAGTGGAGCAGATTGTCCCCTTGCAGCTCATGGAGGATCCCATACCATAGCAGGTGGATATGACCTGAAGAAGGCTGCAGCCCATGGAGAGTCAAGGCAAGAGCAGATTCTGGGCTGGAACTGCAGGCTGTGGAGAGGAGCCCACAGTGGAGCAGTTGGTCTGGCAGGATCTGCAGCCCATGGGGACAACACGTTGGATCAGTTTGAGAAGGACTGCATCCCATAGGAGGGACCTCATGCTGGAGCAGGTGAAGAGTGTGAGGAAGAAGGAGGAGCAGAGACTTAGCGTTTTGGACTGACTGCAACTTCCCCATTCCCTTTGGCCACTGGGAGGAGGTAGAAGAGTGTGGATGGGGGGGAAAGATGTTTTTAGTTTGCTTTTAGTTCTTACTACTCTAGTCTGTTATCACTAGGCAATACATTACATTTATCTCCCTATGCTGAGTCTGTTTTGCCCATGATGGTAATTGGGGAGTGTTCTCCCTGTACTTATCCCATGAAGTTTTTTTTTTTTTAATCATATTTTTTCTCTGTTCCTTTCACGAGTGGGGGGTAAAAGAGCAGTGTAGTGGAACTCAGCTGCCCATTGATTTGAAGCCACCAGAAGGAAAATAGGGCAACACTTAAAAATACTGTTATTGCGAATCTATTGTAATGAGCTTTGAAGGAATAGGGCTTGCAACCATTTCCATGCAAATTGCATGGGTTAGACAACATTTCACAAATAAGAGGTGAAAGTAATTAAGGTACTTTTTTTGATCTATAACTATTCCTTTGTGAGGCAGTGGTGGTTCACCATGTTTTTACGAATGGTACCTACATGGTGCACATCTAATTAGTTGTCTAATTACTAATGTTGGAACATATTGTCTTTTTGTGCTGTCTCTGTACTTTAGTGTAAGCACCTATTAGGGAAATAGTCTTTCACATGCTTCTGTTGTACAAATAGGAATATGTATGCGATGCAAATATGCATAAAAATGAATATGCATAAGTGATGCAATTTTGCGGATAAGAATACTGTTTAGAGTGTGGTCTTTAAGTATGTAACTTAGTCCTTACCAGTGAGGCTTATCTCAGCCTCCAACACAGTCAATTCTTGAGAGCCCCCGGTCACTCCAGAAATATGGATTGATTCTGTCCCTTCATGACTTGAGGGCATCAGAGTGCACTGTGCACCAGTGTCCACCAGTGCCTTATATTTCAGTGGTTCTGATGTGCCAGCCCATCGAAACCACACAGTCCAATATACTCTATTATCCCTTCCCCCCCCCCGACTGAGGGCAAGGCCCCTTTATTCATTACCTGTGGTAACTGGAGCAACTGCACTGGTGGTTGATCTGCCTTGTAATTCTTTCACCTGGGCTCGTAGTACAGGAGTAGGTTGACCGTACCACTTCCCCATGTCTTCTCCATGGTCACGTAGGTAATACCATAAGACAATTCATGGTGTATTATCCCTTAATTGAGCCGGAGAGCATTTGCCTCTAACAGCTGAGATTTTTGATGGTGTACGTGAGAAGGAAGGTTCATCGTCTTTAGTTAGGTGGGCTCACATAAATTTCAACATCTCCTTCATTAGACTCTTTTGACTATCCTGATCCTCATCAAGCATCTCTGATACTGCTACAGGTTTGTCACGGTTAATCAGTTGAGACATTCGCTCCCACGTTTCAGTCAGTTGTTCCATCACTTTTGAGATTGCAACAACAGCAGCATGAATTGGGGATAGTAATTGCTCATAGTTTTGGAGCGTAAGAATTAATTCATAAACTCACGGTGTTCTTTGTTGTTCATTGTATCTGTCACATGCTGACATCAGTGTAGTGGCATATTTGTCCCGTGCTGTTGTCACAAGTTTCTGCCATATCTCAGGCATCGTCCTCACTTTTTCAGGGTCGCGGTCTTGGTGTAGGTGGTTAGGAAAAAAGTTAGGGTCATACAACATTTCCACCACACCTATTTCCCACAAATACTGGATACCCTTTTCAACTGTATCCCATTTTTTCATCACAATCTTCAAGCCATTTTTGAAGGGATATTTTTTTCTTCACGGCTATTAACACTCGTTCCCAGAGGGCGGCAGCTTCATCCGAACATCGACTAATTCCTCTATCAATAGCTGGATCTCTGGCAATGGCACCTAGTTGGCGAGCTTCATTACCATCTAGAGACAACCTATTGGCCCCACTGTCCCAACAGCGAACCAACCAGGAAACAAGAGTTTCATTCGGGCACCGTGTAAACTCCTTTCTTGAACCTTGGATTTCAGTCATCTTTAGAGGTCGGCGAGTAATAATAAAGCCTTCGTCTTCATCACACTCTTCTGCACGTCCCCCTTTTGCCTCTGGTGAAGGCAGTGGTTCTGAGGAGGGCGCCTCGCCTGGATCTTCCTCCACCTCCTCCTCTTCTCTCTTTCGTTCAAGACGCGAAGACACTCGTTTCCATTTCTTGCCCTCCACAGGAGCAACTGGTATTGTTACTGGTGTCTCCTGTGATTGATTAGATTTGACTTGGGGATTTTCCCCTTTGGCTTGAACCTCAGCTCGGAAACTCTCTCTCTCCAGAATGGTATTATATAGTGCACGGTAAGCACAAGCCAAACCCCAAATAAGTTGTACCTCCTTAGATTTATCTAAGCTGCATTGTCCCTGACTCAAGTACTGGCTTAGTTTCTCAGGATCCCACAGGTGTTCAAGAGTAAAATCCCATGACACTGCAGGTCCCCATGCTTCTAAGAGCTTTTCTTAACTTCTCCATATTCCCTGCCAGTCATCATTCTCTAGTTTTGGAGGAGACTCCTTATTACGCATGCATTCGAGTACATTCAGGAAAATTGATGACACGCACACCAACATGAGTATTAATTCAAGATTCGAAAAACGTTTGATAAACCAGGAAGAAAACCCGGAGACTAGTCTAAACATCGTGTTGTTTGTAAAATTAGCTATCCCATTAGGGATGTAGCTGTTCGTGAAATTAGCCATTCCTTCTGGGATGTAAATGTCAAAATTCAAATCATACCACATTGCATATAGGTAAAATATAGGTGTCTCCATCAGTGCCATTAGGTAGTTATATATGAATGCAATTCCACAACACATAACTGTGAGATGGATTATTGGCCAGTAGGTTGTGAGTAACACCATTGCTTTAAATCCTTTACACAGCACCCCCAGGATAATGAGTGGGTTCATCACTGGTGCTTGCTAAAAAGGGGTTAATGAATTGAAGCTAACAAGAGGAGGGAAAAAAAAAAAAAAAAAAAGAGAGAAAAAGGCACTACCCAGACTAAGTAGTGCTCAAAGTTTACAAATATCCCAGAACACTGGCAGTACGCCTAATCTTTCAAGGTCAGGTTTTCCAGCACAGAAACCTGAACTACTGATAATGCTCCTTAACGAAGCTCTCTAAGAACAGCGAGAAAAAGAGACTCGTTCTAAAAGCTAAAAAGCAGCGCGCCCCACGTTGGGCGCCAAAAATCTGTCACAGAGTTGACCAGATCAATCTATGTCCGTGACAGAGGCAACAGGCCTC
>NW_024884914.1:3901-15600 GCF_019232065.1 Centrocercus urophasianus | reverse complement strand
AAAAGAAAAGAAAAGAAAAGAAAAGAAAAGAAAAGAAAAGAAAAGAAAAGAAAAGAAAAGAAAAGAAAAGAAAAGAAAAAAAAGATTTAATTTAATTGTGCATTTAACTGAAATCTTTAAAACTCCTTGCATTATTTTATCACATCAGACTTGTCAAGTCACACTCATTTGAATGAGTGAGATTTGAAAACTTCTGAGTGTTATATTACATTTTCCATTGATATACGCTGTGAATCTTTATGGCTGCATGAAAATGAAGCCAAAAGTAAGAGGAGACAGCTCACTTCAAATGAGTGAGACTGGATAGGTCTGTCATATGTTATTTCAGGTGCTCAAAGGATAGCAATTCCAAGCAGAGAAGGGTGATGCAGCTGACAGGTTTGGATGGGTTTAGATAAGGAGGGAAAATTTAATCATAGAGACAGAAACAAGAGGTTATGATTCTTCTCTTGGAGTCATACCCTTTGAAGACTAATTTGAGCCTCATTTCAGACTCAAGAGGGGCAGAAATGTCACAGCTGAGAGCCCTCCTGGAGGCTCTTGTTGGGCTCCTGTAATGACCTTGCACTTTTTACAGGAGAAAACAGGCACTGTTTTCTCTCTATCTGGGATGGAGGAACTGTGCCCCACAGATCCCCTCTCCCCCCCCAGCAAGAAGATATCTGTGTGGATGAGGTTGCTCCAAAGCCAGGCACAGGCTGACCCTGCTCCTGCCTTCCAAGAACACTCACACTCCCTTCGTGCATCGTCTTTCACTCCCATCTCAGCATTACGAAGCTGCCAGAGACTGCTGAAAGTTTATAAAACTCTTCAAACAGAGATTCTTCCTTTTTTTTTTTTTTTTTTTTTTTTTTGGACTTTCACTGCGGGAGGATGTGCATACTTCCTGGCATGCGCCTGCGAATTGCCTTTCCTTTATTTATTTTTTTTTTTTTATCTTTTATTTTGTATTTTTTTTTTAATTTATAGAGGGAGCATGCCACCAAGGAGCTCAACACCACGCACCTGGGGCTTGGCAGCGTTTGCACGCAGTGAGCGAATCGCGAGCTGCAGGCGTGCCCCCGTGACGGCGCTGCCTTTCGCACAGTGGCCGCTAGAGGGCGGTGTTTGCACGCCGTGCGGTGCCGGGCCCGGCAGCGCAGCGCTCTGCCACTCTTAATGATTTCAATGTTCGAAATCAAACCACCGTTTGAAATGTACTTGCATTAATACGCAAGGGTAGACATGTAACGGGGAGAATTTCCATTAAACTTTCTACACAACCGCAAATTTTGAGTACTTTTGTGGGATGTTTTTGGAAAGTTGCTGCAGCGGAGATGTTGGCTCTCACAGCGAAATCTCAGAAAAGAGTTCACCCACCAAGGCATGTGTTCAGCATTTCTGAGACTGAAAGCAAATCACACGTGGCGATTTTTAGGAACACGGTATCAGACTGAAAACAATTATTTCTTGGGTCAGGAATGCAGCAGACATGCTGTAACTATTTTAAAGGAACGGAGGCGTGGGGCTAAGAGTTTTTAAGTGATACCAATGTGCACTGAACAAACAAATGGGCGAACTTGGATGCCATGCTTGTAATGAGATTAAAACACTTGATTAGACTTATGCTAAAAAGCAATAATGATTATAAAAAAACACAGCAGTACTAACAGTAAAAACAATCCGTTTGCTCTCTGCAGCAGACCTAAAGTGCCAGAGAATGTACGTCGTAGCAGCAGGGTTGAAACTACATGATCATTGTGTTCCTTTTCAACCCAGGCCATTCTGTGATTCTATCAAGGAGGTTGTAGCTATCTCCCCTTCCCTATTTGGCCTGCAAGTCTGCTCACCACTCTGTCAGGCTCAGTGGCGGTAGAGCATCGAAATGAATTAGGAAAGAAAAAGAGTAAAATCTGACAGGCGTGCCTGGAATTTATTTTGCTCCCAGAATTTAAAACTGCTTTTGAAGAAGCAGTGGTTAAATTTTATTTTGTTTTGACCTCACCAGTTTCAGTTCCTTGGAATTCAACTGAGTGTAAAAGAGCTAAAAAGACAAGGCACTTCTTCCCATTAAATGTTAGTCCAACATAAAGGACAAATATTTCCTGGAGATACTTACACAGATATCAGCTTGCTCCGAGGCACAGGAAACGTTACTAAACACCCAGTCCCTGGAGGGAAAGGTATTTAGTGAGCCACAGAAGTGACATCTGAGGCTTATATGAAACTTGCATGTGGGCAGAAAAAAAAGCTTCAATCAAATTGGCCCTGATACTCCTAGAGGCTGGGTGACATGGCACAGCTGCACAAGCCCCAGTTTCCTTGGTAGATGATAACTGTGCCCTCAGGCCATTGTGGTGTATGAGGTAGCCATCGCTATCAGTCATGAATTTCTCAACTGAGGCCACATAGTCTGTAGCATATAGTCGTAACTATATAGTCATAGAGCACAAGTGCAGCTGGAGTGGCTGTCAACCCCCTTTCCCTGCTCCTGCCCTCATCTTTTTTGGAGCTGGTTGTTGTTTCCAGAAAATGGTGTTTCTATGAACTTTTCAAATGCAAGGTTTATGTTTTTCACATGACTGGTGATCCAGTGATAAGTACAGCAGGTCTAATTGTTCTTCTGTTTTGTCAGTATGAAGCCAGAGTGGCTCATCCAAAGTCTGCAACTTTTCTCTGAACTTACTGCAGTGTGAACAAAGGCCATGATAGGGACGAGGGTCCCTCCTCAGACTCTGGAGGAAAGACTCTGAAGACCAAGGTTCTGGTTTTACTCAGTCACACTGCAGAATTCTGTGGCAGCCTGCAGCACGTGGGTGATAGCCTGAGATGACACAAATGCAAACATCAAGAAGAAATACTCAGGGACACAGATTCTGGACAAAAAGTTAGCTAAAAAAATGAAGACACCATGGAAGCCAAGTGAAAAATAGCCACAGTTGCAATGAGTAAATCATCTGCAACTCCTGAGTGTTTTTAACAGGGAAAAAGCGTAATCGTATAACTTTGGGTGGACCTAGCATCACTCAGAGCATTAATTTTAATGAAAGCTTTTTATTTATTTTCTATTTTGAAGAATAACATAAAGTCAAATTTAAATTGTAAATAGTATCCAGATACCACTGGTTTCCTGGCTCAAATTCTTCAGCACATATGGCAGAAGCATAAGCTTGTGCCAGTCTGCCTACTTTGGGTAATTTTGCATGCAAATAGTTTAGTGCCTATGTTGAGGTGCTAGAATGTGTTTAGTACACTTGAAAATATTTGCATTGCAAAAAGAGCGCTAATCTCTCGAGGAAAATCAAATTGATATTTTGTATTAGGGGACTACTTTGGACATTGTGTGGCACTGTTATATGGAAAACGATGTTGACAGTACAGCTAGAATTTTTAATTGACCTTCATAAGTGAAGGACTCACTACTGCTTTGCCAGATTTGTAAGCTATTGGAACAGTCTTTGGTTGTCATTCATCGCTGTGCTCTTTTGCTGCTTCTGAATCTTTCCTCTGATAATTTCATCACTTTGATAAAGCTATTCCCCATAAGCAGGTTTAGCAGTGATTGCAATGTTTAATAAGTACTCAGGAGGCAGGCTGGATGAAAAGAAGAAACAGCACTTATTAATGGCATGAATCACTACCACAGCTGGTCTTCTCTAGCTTCTGGAAATGTCTATTTCACACTGGACGTGCTTAGAGGCTCAGCTCTTGACCACTTCAAGGCCATGATTCCCATCCTCAGCAGCATAATATATCCATTCTCTTACTAGTAAGCTTGTATTTCAGACTTACATTTCCCTGGCCATGAACACACGTGCTCACACACATAGATATCCCATTTTGCTGTTTAACTGATCTCTGGCACTGTTTTCCTCTGGGTCAGCATGAAACTTGTCAGTGTAACATCTAAGAGGTTATCTGCTTAGTCTGTGCTGCTTGGATTTTGTCTCCTTAGCACCTGGCACCTGGCTGCCTGTCTCACAGCATGAGACCAACATGAGTTGTTGTGGTTTGGTCATATCAAACTTCCTGGCTGGTTGGACACTGTGACAGTGGTCTCAAATCAGCAGTGGCTCAGTACTCAAAGCTCCCTTTGGCACCAGCATCTCGTGGCACCTGAAGCACAACTGGTTTCCCATTTGTTTTCAGTGTCACAACAGACATGCTATTTGACAGGATGACTTTTTTTTTGAGGACTTTTTTTCTTAAAACATGAGCCTTAACTTCAGCCGTACATTTCTATGGCTTCCTAAGCGTGTATAGGATAGCAGAACGTTAAATTTTTTTCATTTTGTGCTGAGGGGGAGGAAAGATTTGGATATTTTTCCAGTTAATTTATACAATGACATCACTCACTTGGCTACTGCACTTAAAGAAAAGCTGATGCTGTTAGCATAGGCCTTTTAAAATATATATACATATATATTTTATTTACTTATTTATTTTCAGGCTGAGCATGGATTTTCTGGGCCCTGCTTGCTGACCAACTTGCAAATACATTTGGCAGGAAAATCTCACTGGGGGCCTTACTGAATTCTGCTTCGTGTATGTACCATAGACACCCAAGAAGAAAGGTGTAAGTGCCTTGGGAAGTATTTCTGAAGCAGTAGCCCTTGATGTGGCAGATATCCAGTATCGGAGCAGAGGGATGAGCCGTACAAACCTGCTGCGGGTTAACGATCTTTTGCTACAGAGTTGCAAGCTGGAGCAGGATGCTTTGCGGTGACCAAGGCTGCCTTGCACTGCTTTCTTAGGATATGCTGATAAGGCAGCAGATTAGCTAGGTCTTAATAACTCAGAAATGCCTTTTGTATATGTCTACTCTATACTGTGTATATGGTATTTCACTGTTGCTTTCATTCATTCTCATCAGCAATTAGCTTATCTGTCTTTTTCAGTTTGTCTAATGGATACGATGATTGCTACACTGATTTTTAAACTTTTTGAAACTTAGAAACTTCTGTTATCTTTATAAGGAACTTCCATAGATTTTCTTACTCTGGATCGTTCACAGCCAAAATTAAAAAATAATTTATTGCAATGTCAGGATCTCGTAGTCCTTCAAAAATGTATAATATTACTCTTTGAAATATTTCAGAAGTAGAAATAATACCACATGGCATTTCCAGGCACTTGAAACCTTCAAATGGTGCATTTACAGTCATTTAATTTACTTCATCTCATTTGCCAAAAGGAATACTTACCTGTAAAGTCCCGAACATCATTATTTCTTACGTATCAGCTGTTACCTCATAATTTCTTTTTCCTTCAAAAATACTTACGTGTTTGTTTTGAAATCATTTCTGGGAGGAAGTCATGCTTATTAAAACAGGCAGAGTATTTGGAAGGAAAAAGTTTTATTAACTATCTGCTTCTTTTTATCTGTGCATCACTGAAACTGGAGAGTATTTCTACATGACTCTGGGCCTTTTGCCCTGTATTTGTACAGTAGATACATCTCATTTGGCAAGAACACTGTAATGCTGTAACTGAGAACATCTATTCTGCCTCTATCTCACCCTCTAAGCCTTTTTTATAAGGTACTGTACTACCAGGGAAATAGTTATTATTAACACTTATTTGGTTCTCATTTCCTCGTTTCTATGTGTTGGTGAGACTGGAGAGGAAGAAAAAGCATAAATACCTTGTGTACTTGTGCCGTAGATAAAGCCTTTGGCAACTGCAGAACTCCTCACCACCAGGAGGGCTTTGGAATTGGGTTTCCAGGTATTGACAAAGGAATTAATTACCAGCGATTCAGTTCAAAATGTTGATCAGTTTTAACGATACGTTTTGAAGATGGACCTTAGAAGAAAACAGTTGGATTTCATGTTAGCCAAGAAATACCCCTTCTTAGTACCAGCAGCATAGCTAACCAGGTTAGTAGTAGCTCTATTAAAGTATCGTTAAAAGTCTAAGTAGTATCAACTATTAAGGTGCCATCAGTAGTGTTCCTATTTAATATGACAATGACAGTGATGGAAGTAGTTGAAATGGTCTAAAAGCTGTGTGTAAGGGCAGCTGCAGTATCTGGCTCTTGCTCTACTCACATTTTAACGATTGTCCTTCCAGTCATAAACAAGTATTTAATATTCTTGATGAAAGCTGAGATGCCAAAGAACAGCTATTCATCAGGTTGGGGTTTTTTTTTGTCGTTGTTGTTTCAAGTGCATATATTTGAGCAGCTTTATAATGATATTATAAGTATTTGTATGAACACATCTGTTAGCATAAATACTTCCACAGAAACATTGCCTAATCATTAGTGTGTTCAGTTCCATTCTAACAATATGATACCTATCTGTAAAACAAGGTGCCAAAACATCTACAAAGACACTTTGATGAGAAGCAGTGGTTGTTGATCTGTGAGCACTCAAAGGCTCTCCCAGATTTGCTGGGGACCAGGTGGTTAGAGTCTGAACTGAATCAAATAACATGCACAATGGTGTATGCCATCAGCTGCGCTGTTTTTGTTGTTCTGTTACGTTGAATCAAGGGAATCACAGTCAAACAGTCCTAATATAAGTCTGGAATCTCTTTCTGGTCTGATAGAGTCTTTTTCTATTGTTGAAACCTGGCATCATGGTTATGTACATCATTCTGAAAGTAATGTCTCCTATTTATTTCCATGGAGATTACAACAGATACAAAAAGCACAATACTGTTACTTGATAGAACAAATACTCAATACAAAACACTACTTTTCAATACAGTCACCATTACCAACTGTGTATTTTCACCAACAATGAACAACAGTCTGCATGACATGCTAGTAAAAATCCGCATGGCTGTCCAGAATGCAGCTTGTCTTTCATATTACTGTCACCACTACTGAAAAGCACCACCACCACCTCAGTGTGCTCACATCCACTGTTTGGTCTCCACATAAACATTCAGCAAGCATTGATGAATGTCATTAAATGCCATTTTTTCTGCATGGAGGAATTCAACGACACTCCACTGCTTCATACACACTTCCACGTCAGATGTCATTTTCTCAGACTGCCCCTCTGCTGTCATCTGTCACACAGCAACAAGATGTAATGGAATATTGGTGAGAACGTTCAACCATCAACATCTCCGCCTCACATCGTGGGCCAACATCACAAAATAGGAGGTATTACTTTCAGGGCATCCCTCATGTACTCTATCTATGAAATTATCTGTGACTTATTTTGAGGAGGAATACAAGACTCCCTTTCTTACATTTGCAGATCACTTTAAAATTTAAAAAAAAAAAAAAATGAATCACAATCTGAAGCAGGAGACTTTGATCCAAGATCCACTCTCCTGTTGCTCAGCTCTGATTTTTGGCTTCATACCTTTTACAGCTTTCATGCATCTTGTGAGGAGACAGACTTCTAGAGGTGTTCAGTCAGTTGTAGAACTAAGGTGGAAGTGAGGCCAGCTCAGTCTGTAACTTCATTATGTTCACAAGTGCAGTTCTGTACAGAATTTGTATGGCACATCTCCTTCAAAATGTATTGTGATCCACTACAAGGTGATGGAAGATGTTAACTAGAAGATGTGTCCTCAGTTGTGAATGTTGAGGGTGAAAAGGGTGGAGGAATGTGATAAATGGTGAGCACTTGCTTATATCATCTTGACTCCCCTTATCCTTAGTGATTGCTGCCTCTGTTTCAGTGTTGAATAAGCAATTCAGAATGAGAATGAGCTAGGTAATTGCACAAAGCTGCAGACAGTGTGAAATCACCACTCCAGTAAGTCATAGTACAGTCCACTGTGTCTACACATTTCTCATCTGCAAATAAGTAATACCAGATGGGATTGTAATAATTCCCATTGTTATGGAACAGTCCTGCTACTTTTAGGAAAGTGCTGCCTGAGAGAGCTGCCTACTGTAAGCATCCACACCAGTGAAAAACACTGTGTTCCACAGCTTTTTTGCAGTATTTTTTCATCCAGCTCTCAGTAGCCTGGCGTGGGATTCTATTTCAACAAATGGGTGTTGCTAGTGGGTCAACAGGAACTTACTATAAGCAAAGAACAATAAGGAAGGTCTGACTTAGTGTGTTTGTGGAGCTCCTGTCTGTTAGCAATTGCCTCCATTTGAAAAAAGCAGAAACAGGGCCTCTGCTGCCTGAGGGATTCTGACACATCAATCAATCCATACTTATTCTCAGGTAAGTAAATATAGAAATAACTGAAGGATAAATCACTTCTGAAATCCACCAACAAAAACTTCTGATGTATAAACCACCAGAATGAAATTACTCATTAGCAGTTTGGAGGCTGAATTGCATTTGCAAACACGGGGAGGGAGTGAGGGAAGGAAAAGAGCAGCAATGCAAGCTGTGGAACATGCATCTGTGTTTTATTCCCTGAATCCCCCTACCCTTTCTCAATCCCACTTTACCAGAAGGGAGGGAAGGGAAAAAGGGAAGGGAAGGGAAAAAGGAAGTAGAAAAACAAAAACCTTGCAGCATATTTCTCCTAGAACAGCTGCCTCTACAGCTGATGCCACTGGTAACTCCTGGTTCTTACCCTGCTAGCCTGAATGCATGCGAGCCCCTGGCAGTCACATCACGCAGTTATGCAAGCAAAATGCCCATCTCTCCTGGTGCTGCAGCCTGCTGCCTACTCATCAGTGAACACAATAGGCATATTATATCAAGTCTTGTGAATAATTCATCCCTTATGTTGGGGGAAAAAAAACAAAGAAATTATACATTTTCTAGTAGATAAGTTTAGAGATGTCTTTTAAGGAGGGCAGTAAATTTAGAGGCTTTATTTCCACCTGCTAATCATCTATTTGAAGCAACAACAAAATAAACTAATAATCTTAAGAACTTCAATAGGTATATTTTGGTTCTGAAAAAAATGGATTAACCCTTTCATTTAATGAGAATAATGAATTCACAGCCTGTATTCCAGTTGGACCATGTATCCACAGCCTTCATGAAGGTGTTCAGAAACTGCCTAATTGAGACTCTGCTCTTAGAGTGAACTAGGATGGTTCTGAGAGAGGCAGTGTGTGTGGTCTGAGGTCAGTCAACATTGCTTTGGTTGTCAACAGTCAACATTCACCAGCAAAACAAAATGATTTTCTGCTACAGAGCACTGAGTTCAACAAAAGCCTAAAATGGGACTTTTCATCTGTACTAGGATATTCTGGAACAAACGCTTGTGTGGTTTGGATCCTAATCTGCTTTACTGTCACTTAAATACCCACTAATTTAAGTCCAGTTGAACTGGTAATAAAAACACCCCTGACTGTGCTGAGCTGTCAATCTATTTGTGCAAAAATCTCAAAATCCTAGTATTAACTATGCTAAGCAATGCCACTGGGATGAAAATGATGATGCATGTGCATTGCTTTATTATTATTATCATTATTTTTTAAATAGACTATGAGAAAGTCTATTCAAGTGTTTTTTAATTATTGTTACTACTTTAGCTTCCTGCTGTTATTCCCCTAGAACAAGAATTGGAGGGGAAAATTATATTTCTGCAACAACTTTGAAGCAAAAAGTCTTTGCAGTAACTATTTCCAGTTCATCTTGTTCTCTGTCAAAATTTAAACTATGCTTCCTTGCCACCTTTTACTTATGTACCTTCCTCTGCAATTTGTGAAATGAAGATAAGCTTGTGTAACTGCTTTCTCTACAGACTGATTTTCAGGTTTACCACAAATCACTTAATGTTTAGAACAGGGGAGATGTTCAGTTGGTAATGCAAGGGAGAAAGTACGGGATCATCCTTCTTCTGTAATTGCAATTAACAGTAGGTAGCTGAAGTATTTAATGGAAAAAACCCTCAATTTATCCATGCTTCAATTTGTTTATCCGGAAAAAAAGTGCCATGATTTTTAAGTACATCATTGGATCAGAAACAGTCACTACAGATTATTGTGAACATAGCTGCTCTATCTGGTCAACTCGGCACAGAGCCAGGTGCGTGGGGGAGGTAGGGAGGGAAGAAGGGGGAGAAGATACCAGTTTGGATACAGCGCTGGGAGATGAAGCACTTGCTTTGTGGCTCTTGGCCAAAAATGGGTTGAACTGAAAACCTGAGTTCTGAGTCAATATGTGGCTGGGAAACTTAATGGTGAAAGATAACTAGAGCTTTTCAAGTGATTGGAAATATTTGAAAGATAAGCGTTAAGGGATACACAGTCTGCACTTTGGAGTACATTGTGATTTCATTGTAAAGTTCCTTGCTTATTCACAGAAGCATGGAATCATTGAGGTTGGAAAAGATCGCTAAGATCATCTTGTCCACCCATCCATCTATCACTAATGCTGTCCACTAACCCATGCTCCTTAGTATTACATCTACCTGATTCTTGAACACCTGGTGTTCAAGATTATTATTTTTTTCCCTCTATGGACAGCCTATTACAGTGCTTGCCCATTCTGTTGGAGAAGAAGTTTTTTCCAGCATCCAACCTGAACTTCCACTTTCTCAACTTGAGACCATTCCCTCTTGACCTATATCACCGGTTACACAGGAAAGGAGGCTGACCCCCATCTTGCCACAACATCTTTCAGGTAGTTCTACAGGACAGTAAAATTTCCCCAGAGCCTCTTCTCCAGACTAAACAATCTCTGTTCCCTCAGCCACTCCTCATAAGGTTTGTGGTCCAGTCCCCTCGCCAACTTTGTTTCCCTTTCCTGGACACTCTCTCCATGGCCTCAATGTCTTTTTCCTAGTGAAGGGGCCCAAAACTGAGCACAGGTACTCAAGGTGTGGCCTCACCAGCATGAGTATAGGGGTACTGAGGGATTATTACTGCCCTGTTCCTGCTGGTTACACTATTTCTGTTAAAAGACAGGGTGCCATTGGCCTTCTTGGCCACCTGGACACACTTATAACTCACATTTAGCTGAGCTTCAACAAACATCACCGGGTGCTTTTCCTCTGACTTGCTTTCCAGCCTCTCTGCTCAAGGCTTGTAGCACTGCCTGGAGTTGTTGTGGCCAAAGTGCAGGATCCAGCATTTGGTCTTGTTGAACTTTATCCCATTGGCTTCAGCTCCACTGATCCGTCCTGTCATTTCCCTCTGCAGGGCCTTTCTACCCTCATGAATACCAGCACTTCTTGCCAACTTGGTGTCATCTGCAAACTTACTGAGGGTGCACTCAATCCCTTCACCCAGATTATAAAGATATTAAACAGGATAGGTCCCAGTTCCCTGGGGAACACCACTTGTGACCTATCACTAGCTGGTTTTAACACCACTCACCGTTATTCTCTGGGCCTGGCCCTCCAACCAGTTTTTTACCCAGCAAAGAGTGTATCTGCTCAGGCCACAGATTGCCAACTTTCCCAGGAAAAATCTAGGTAGACAACATCAACATTTTCCTCATCCCCACCAGTCAAAGAAGGAGATCAGGTTTGTCAAGCAGGACCTGCCTTTCATGAACGCAGATTCCTCATTCACCTGTTTCACATACAGAGGAATTGATTCTAATGTTCCAGAAAATTAATGTCACCATTTGGAAGGTATGCCTTCAGAACCTCTAGTTAAAATTCAGCTCTTTCCAGGGACAGGGCTCATGCTTACTGCACACACTACTGGGAGAGGAAAAGCACACTGGTTTGTTATCTCCTGTACCCTGAGACTATGGTGCTACTTTTTTTTTAAGATTTCCATGAAGGAAAGTAATTAAAATACAGGATAACTTACAAAATGAATAGCATCAATGGCATCGGTGGCCAAGGCCAATCCATTGTGCGTAGCTATTAATAGTCACATT
>NW_024884914.1:0-3801 GCF_019232065.1 Centrocercus urophasianus | reverse complement strand
AGATGAAAGGATGGACCAAGAGAAAAAAAAAATGTGGAATTTATTGTTACATGCTCTCTTTTTTTTTTTTTTTTTTTTTCTATTTCTTATCTGCCTCCCTCTTGTTTTTCTAGATAAATAATCAGATCTTGACCTTTCTTCAGAATGGAACTACATGCAATTTTTAATCTGTATACTTCGTAATTTCTAATTAGAAAACTAACCCTACATGTGTTTGTTTGTTTTTTTGTGTTTTCTCTGTTTGTTTATTTGTTTTTGTTCCTGTCCCCAAAGTTGGCAGATCTATCTGTGGGATTGAAGACGAAGAATTACAGAAGGCTCTCACTAGTCCATTTTCAGTCAAGAAGTTCTTTCAGTGTCAGACAACACCGTAAGCATGGGCAAAGAGGCTCAAAGCAGATTTTGAATAGCTGTAGAAATGACGATTTATAAAACCAACACAATATCTGTAGACTAGATCATTTCATAGGCAGAATACATACATCAAGGCCATTGTCAACAGGTATCTATCCAACTTATTCTTAAAATATCCCATACATGTTGCACAAATGTGTAATTTAATTTTTTCTGCATATTTAAGGAAGTTTTTCCTGATATTCCATGTTAATCTTTTTAAAAAATTTTTGCTCTTCCAAATAAGAAATTTGATACCCTGATAGCCATAGAAAGAAACTGATGACAGCCTCTTTTGAAAAACTGCATACTGAAGGATTATCTTTGTATCTCAGCTTCCTCCCAGGTTTTCAAACTATACAAAACAAGGTTATTCCTCCTTTTCACGTGCTTCTCATTTTTTATAGCTTTCTTTGGGCACTCCTTGTGTCATCCTTTTTTTCTGATCCGCTCAGTCTGTTTCCACATAATTACTGCTCTTGCTCTTCACCTTGACACAGTTTCTTACAAAACCAGCACCCTGAAATCAAGCAAAATAAATTATTTCAGCATGACTTTGGGTAACAATAAACATGACCCAAGTATACGTTGTTTTAAAAAGGTAGTTCAAGCACCCTGGTGTTTACAGTAACAGCATATATATGTGAGTAAGGAGTTTAAGATATGTACAACAGATTCACAAACGGCAACAAGAAAGTAATTCTAATCTTAAGTTTATAATGGACTAGAAAAGTGGCTAATACAATCATTCTAAAAGACTACAAAAGAGAAAGTGTATAACCTGGACACCTCTACTTTGGAATGAATCTCAAACCTTCTCTAGAATCATAGAATCATAGAACCATAGAATCACAAGATTGGAAACGACCTGAAAGATCATCTAGTCCAACCATCTTCTCATTACCATTGCTACCCTAAACTGAACCATATCTTGTAGCTCCTCATCCAGGCACCTCTTGAACACTGCCAGAGACAACAACTCCACCACCTCCCAGGGCAGCCATTCCAGTGCCTGACCACTCTGAGAGAAAAAGTTTTTCCTCATGTCCAACCTAAACCTCCTCTGGTACAACTTGTGACCATTTCCTTGGGTCCTGTTTGTTGCCTGGGAGAAGAGGCCAGGCCCTTTTACATCACAGCCTCCCTTCAGGAAGTCGTAGAGTGCAATGAGGTCTCCCCTGAGCCTCCTCTTCTCCAGTCTAAACAATCCCAGCTCCCTCAGCCGCTCCTCATAATACTTGTGCTCCAGACCCCTCACCAGTTTCGTTGCCCTTCTCTGGACACACTCCAGGGCCTTAATGTCTTTCTTGTAGTGAGGGGCCCAAAGCTGAACACTGTACTCAAGGTGCAGCCTCACCAGTGCTGAGTACAGAGGGATGATCACCTCCCTGCTCCTGCTGGCCACACTATTTCTAATGCAGGCCAGGATGTTGTTGGCCCTCTTGGCCACCTTCTCTCTTTGAGGCAGAGAAAATTCTTGAATGTATTACTTCAGAGAAAGCAGGATTTTCTCTTTCCTGAGATGCTAAAATGCTTTGCAGTTGTTTATCCAAATGCAAACATTGGTCCTACTTGGCAAGTCTGTCACAATCAAAAGGACCGTCATACATACCTTACAAGATGTATTTGTACTTCATGCTAAGTGTTGTGAAAATTTTCAGCCAAAGGCTGTCACAGCCAAGCCATGTTTGCCCTCCAGCTTCCCTGGTTAAATGCCGATGACCTAATATACATAAGCTAGAAGTAGCTTTCACTTTTATACTTCCCAGAATTTGTGTGGGAGAATAATAAACTGAAAGGATATGACGATGTTCTATCATAAAGCCATGTGAAAAGGTGATTTCCATAATAGGACAAACATGTTGTTTTACAGATTGTACCCAGATAAGAATTCATTTCTGATGCCTCGTGTTATATGATGTCTGTAGAAGAAAGCTGCATGTGGAGAATGGATCTGGAGAGATTAGTCAGAGCTGTATATAAGCCTGCAATGTGCCCAGGCAGCCAAGAAGGCCAATGGCATCCTGGCTGGTGTCAGAAACAGTGTAACCAGTATGGGCAGGGAACTGATTGCCTCTCTTACTTGGTGCTGGTGAGGTCGCACCTTGAGTACTGTATTCAGTTTTGGTCCCTTCACTACTAGAAAGACATTGAGGCCACGGAGAGTGTCCAGAGAAGGGAAAGAAAACTTGTGAGCAGACTGGAACACAGTAAATGCCACTGGGTGAAATTTATGGAGGAATTCAATTCCACACCTTTGCTTCATGCACACTTCCATGTCAGATGCCATTTTGTCAGAGCACTTCTCTGCTGCCATCTGTCACACAGCTGTAGCAGAATATTGGGGTGCCATACCACTAATTGCCTTTGACATCATGGGCCATATTAATAAATAAATACACATGCACCTTGATGAAGATACTGTTTGTTGGCTAGTGCTAGCAAGTAATTATGCCTTGAGCTTCATAATATTTTAATGAGATTTTACACAAAGTAGCAATAAAAATTGAATAATAAGAAGCTCTTACATAATTAAAAAAAAAATGGGAAGGAGGGAGGGTTGTTAGGTATTTTCTTTTGAAATTAATTGTCTTTTGGGAAGAAAATTCATACTAGATGCTGTAAAATATAAAGATCAAAATGCTGGCTGAGTTTTGTACTTGAGTAGTTCACAAAATAAAGGAGTCGGGTTTATATACCTATTTATTTATTACTTTATTTTTTGCATAGCACATTTGTGCTAAAGGACAGTAAGAAAAGTCATTAGTTTAATTCAAAGTGTGTTTGTTTTTTACTGGTGGGAGAGCAGGAAACTCTTAAGTGGCACTCTTACAGTAGTGTTGCTAATATACTAAGTAAAGTCTAGATATTAATAACAAAACAGCATGCAGAACGTAGGAAGTTCTGTACTAAAATGCAGAACTTCTTTGTGATGAACTTCAGTGATGGTGACAGAGTACTAGAACAGGTTGCCCAGGGTGGTTGTGGAGTTCAGTATCTATGGAGATATTGAAGATCCATCTTGACACGTACCTGTGTGACAGGCAGGGTATCTACTTCAGCAGGGGGGTTGGACCTGGTGGTCTCTTGAGGTCCCATCCAATCCCTGCCATTCTGTGATTCTGTGATGCACTATAAATGTCATACTGATTTAAGTATTGCTTTACATAGATTAAAACTATTTAGAGATGGATGGCAGTGATGGTTAGATGTGAGTAAAAACTTTGGGTTTTTAACAATACTGACACTCGTAATTTAAATTCTAATGATCTATAAAAAAAGATTTCTATTCTCTCCTGGTTTTGGCATGTCACCAGCTACCTGAGCAAATAAGAAAGAAAGGAAAAGGGAAAGGGAAAGAGAAAAGGAAAGGGAAAGGGAAAGGGAAAGGGAAAGGGAAAGGGAAAG
>NW_024884913.1:22077-24632 GCF_019232065.1 Centrocercus urophasianus | reverse complement strand
TGTAGGGATTATCGCTATTATCATAGAAAGGGGGCTTCAAAGGCAGCGTCTGAACAGCGTCCAAGGGGGTTTGGCCCAACACCGCCGCTTTCTTGGGAGGCTCCGGCGCTTCGCTCTCCTCCTCGCCCCCTTCCGCGGCGGAGCCGTCCTCGTCGTTGGTGTCGGGGAGGTCCAGGATGTCCTTGACGGAAAAACCCGTCTTTGTGTTGGTCAGAGACATGATCCGGGCAAATCGGGGCCGGAAAGTTGGAGGAGCAGCTCGCCGAGCTGTCACCCGGAGCGACAGCGGCGACAGCGCGAGGGGAGGGCGCGGGCGGCGGGGAAAAACGTGGAGAAAAAGGAGCGGAGCGCTTCGTGCCGAGGGACGAACGGAGCCCCGGCGGAGCCCCGGATCTCTGCGGGCTCCTTCTGCCCGGGGGGGACTCGGGGAGCGGGGCGGCAGTCGCTTCGGAAACAGTTTGTAACTCCAGGGGAAGGGGAACGGCGAGCCGAGAATTAAAAAGAAAACGGCGAAAAAAAGAAGGAAAAGAGATCACTTCTGGATGGGGCTGACACAGCCCGGAGCCGCGCTTGCCGCGTGAAAAAAACGAGCCATTGCCGGAGCGAACAGTCCATATAAGGCTGGTCCCCGCACATGAACCTGCCGAGAGGAGGGAGAAAAAAAAGACATGAAACCCGGGAAAGGTTGGCCACGTGTGGGCGGGTCTTGGAAGTCAAGTGGATGAAGACAGTGTTTGCAGATGTGAAATTGCGGGTTTTGGGCGAGCTCCGAGCTTCCACCATTGGTGATGAGTGGTATAACGTGTCAGTTAATTACCGGCGTGGGGAGGGCCCTTCGCGTGTGTGTGTGTGCGCCGGGGAGAGGCTCTGGGTGATTTTCTGGCTTGTTGTGTTTTGGTTTTGTTTTTTTAAAAGCGGTATTTATATACGAAGAGCCCGACGTTCCTCACACTCCAAAGTGTTGTGGTTTTTTATTTGTTTGTTTGGTTTTTTTCCACGTGCAGGAAAAAATAATAATAGTAATAAGAAGAAGAAGATAGAGGAGTGGGAAGAGTAAGGAGAGCCGCTCGCTTTGCAGCCCCACTCGCGGCGTCCCCACCCGCGACAGCGCGGCGGTGGCACGGAGCTCAGATGGCAGCAGCCCAACTTATCTAAACAGCCTGGGTCAATATTTTGGTAGAGGCTTAAGGATGAACGCTGGAAATTAATCAGCAAGTAATTGATTCTAGTTCGCTCCGAAATGAAGCGGAGTGGCAAAACGCGATCGGCAGTCACGACCCGGAGAGATGCGGGACGTGATTAGCGCGGGGGGGGGGGGGGGAGGGGTTGGGGGGGGGGGAAGGAGAGGAGGCGGGGAAGGCGGGGGGAGGTTTTATTTGAAGAGGTCTCATTGATTTTGCCTCCGTCTTGCAGGGGAATGAGAACCAGCCCGCTCGGTTCATTTAACGGGCTGCAGCCCGGCGGACTCTCAGCGTGTCTGCCTTCAGTTCATTTCTTTTTTTATCTTTAAAATGTCTTTTTCGGGAAGCGGGGAGGATCCCCCTCCCCAGCCCCCAGCAGCCTCCCACCGACTTTTCCTCCTCCGTCTCTCATCTCCATCCTCTCCCGCACCCCGAAGGGCCCCGCTCGCCCGTGCGCGCACCGACCCGGGGGCTGCGCTCCGCACAGGGGCTGCGCACCGCCGCCTCCTTTTTGCCCTCAGCCTCCCTGATTCCAGGCTGAGAAAAGTTGCCCGAGTTCCCCTTCCCGCAGGAGGGAGCCGGGAGGAAGACGGTCCCTCCGACGCCCTCTCCTCGCCTATCGATTTATTCGCACCTTCCCCCCCAGCCCGCTCCCCCAGCCCGCTCCCCCAGCCCCCAGCCTGCCTCCCATAAAGTATGTGGTGTGGGGTATTATTTTTAGGGATTTTTTTTTCTTTTTTTTTTTAAGCGAGCCCCTGAGCACATCCTGGGTGGTCGGAGCCGCGCAAACACAAATACAACCCTATGGCTAAGCTGGAGACAATGTCCGCAATGTAGACAAATGTCCGGCTTCTGTTGGAACCCTTTGTCTCGGCGCAGTTTTTGCATTTATTTCAGTGGCGAAATAATACGTGATTGACGCCCTCTTTCAATGTGTCCTAACTGTTGGGAATAAATCTGAGGTTGTTCCTAGTTGTCATGGTATTCAACCGCGCTCAATGGCTATCTCTTCATCCATTTCGGAGTCCTTCCTCGATACGAAGGGAACCCCTTCGTGCGGGCTCCTCTCCCTTTCCTCTGCGGGGAGGGGCCTGGGCCGCTCGCATCCATCTCGATGCTTCGTGGCCGGCAAATCTCGGCCTTATCGATGGATGCGTTCCCCCCGGCCCCACCTGCCCGGCCCTGGGGCGCTCGGATGGGGCAGGATGGGGTCAGAATGGGGTTTTCATTCCTTCCCACCTCGGAGGGCTAGAGGGAAAAGGATAGCAGCGAGAACGGTGATGGGGAGAAAAAGCCCCAAAGTCAGCCTTAAGCCGGTGGGAGCCAAGCAAGCAAGCAAGAAAAAAAAAAAAAAAAAAAAAAAAAAAAAAAAAA
>NW_024884913.1:7083-21977 GCF_019232065.1 Centrocercus urophasianus | reverse complement strand
ATAGTATATATATATAATTTTTAAAAGGAACACACAGAGACAAAAAGAAAGAAAAAAGAAAACCCCGAGGTGCTCGGTACCCAGGATCCCAAAAGAGCTGATGGCCGCGATTGGGAACGGAGGCGGTGCCCCGCAGCAGTGCGGGAGGTGCGGGGCACAGAGCGTGAGGGGCAGTGGGGAGCTGCGGGCGTGACGTCACAGGCATGGTGACGTCAGAGCCCTCTGACGTCAGGGGAGGCCGCGGGGCCGGGAGCCGCCTCGTAAAACCCGACGGGAGGGGGGACTGGCGGCTGGGTGCTCCAGACCGGCCGTGCTGAATTTAAGCCGGAGGGGTTGTTTGCACAAGAGAACAAGAGGCTGAAGGAGAGGTGCGTGTACACAGGCTAAGTGGCCGCACTTCAGGACAAGTGCCCTCTAGCAGTGTTTACCTGTTTACTTTCGCAGGTAGCTCAAACAGCCGCACCCCCCCCTCCCTCCCCGAGCTGTGGGGAGCCCCGCACCCGGCGGTGAGTTTTAGCAGCTTCACCCGTCCCCTATTTCTAACACACCACTCAAACAAGTGAATGCGAAGGTGTTTCCAGGAGCCTCTCCGCTATCCCCCTCCCCGCAGCTCACTCTCTCGGCCCGACCTCCTCCTCACCCGGAGCCGCTAACAGCCGCCGAGTGGCCCTGCTCCTTGTCTGATCGGACCGAAGGTGCGAGCTTATTGTTTTCCTTCACTCCAGACCGCAAGGAAACAAATAAAAAGCACCGCACCTTGCCGCTCGGCGAGGATTAGCGAAGGCGCACAAAGCCTTTGTTAGGGGGACAGGTCGGCTTTATCCCTTGGAACGAGCTACACTTAAAATAGAGAAGGCGGGGGAAACGCGGCTCCTGATAATTGTTACTAATTCACCTTCGGAGCCTCCCGGTAAGCAATCTTTGTGTTATAGGGTGGCGAGGGACGGAAAGCTGAGTCATTAGGAGAGGACATCTTTTGTCAGGGACCAAAACAACAACAATAACAACAACAACGTCCCCCGCCACTCCGAAATGTCCCCCGGCAGAGCTCTAAGGAGCCTTTCCCCCTTTGTGGCTGCTCCCGGCTCCGGCCCCTGCTCAGGGGGCAGCGGGCACTGCTGGCATCGCCTGAAATGCGGGAACCACCCGCATTCTCCGTGCATTGCAGGAACTTAATGGTGAGCCGCGGGGTTCGGAGTTTCCGCAGGGGGAAATTCCCTTCGCTGTTGGCGGCTGGAAAAATGATTGCGTTAACAAAGGCGTTAATGGGGTTTGGGTGGAAGGGAGATGGAAAAAAAAAAAAAAAAAAAGCACAAAAATAAAACAACATCAACAAGGAATGGGGCTAAGGGGGAACTAAGGGGGAAATTTCTCCGCATCTGGAAACGGAGCCGGCTGCATTCTTCCCTACGGAAGCCCCAAAATTCCAGCTCCGGCCTGCCCTTCTCCCGCAGACAACGAAACCTTCTCCAGGACATAGGAATCTCAATGAGCATCCCCTATTCTCTCGCTCCCTCTATCTCCTTTGCCCCGAAGCTTCAAACCCGGAGAAATCCTTCCAATTCAGCGCTCTTCCTTCGAAATTTGGAGATCTAGATAGAGCCAGCCCCGCCACCAAGCTCCCGAGGTGGCGAATCGGAATAGAAATGGGGATTTTCCCTCTCCTCCCTGGAGGCTAATGAGGTTATGCCGGAGCCGGAGGGCACATGTTAGGGCTTTGATAAATGCACTTTAATGAGATCTTTGAAAATATTGCCGAGAGAGTCGGCGGCAGCGCCGGTTCGGCAGCGCGATGCGTGTCGGCACAAAGCGGAGATCGGAGCCCCGCAGCCCCCGGCCCCGCTATTTGTTTCTCTTATTTAATTTTTCCGCCGAACCCGAGCTGTAAGCCCAGCCCGAGGCCTCCGTTCCCGTTCAAGTCAATTCCGAGCGTTTTATTCACCGACAGAACGCCTCGTCCCCCCCGGCAAACCCCTCGGCTGCATTCGTTCCCATCTCTCTAATGATGAAACGTGTCCCAATGAGATTAAGCTTTGTCACAAATGTTCTTGCCGGCGAAGAAAAACCCAACTCGTTTCGATAACGGCGATCTGAATGCGGGAGATTTAGAGCCCTTTATGAAACGCGGCCCCGGGAGCACTTTCTTATCTGCGTGGGTTTCTCCCACGCGCGACGCAGAGGGCACACGTCGGGTCGCGGTCACAGGTGCGGGGACGGAGGGGAAGGACGGCGGGGACGGGGTGGGGGGGTCCCGAGAAGGAAAGCGTCAACAGGGAGGGACGGAGCGGTGCGGCGGGCAGAGCCGGGCCGTCCCCCGCTTCGCAGCCCGGCCCGACGAGGGCCATTCCCGGTCCTCTGGCGGACTCTGCCGTCGCCGCCGAGAAGTGTCGCCCCGCCGCCGGGCCGGGGTCTCCGCCCCGAGGTGAGCCGGGGCGGGACGGACCCCCCGCAGTCGGGGCGATGGGAGCCGCGCTGCCGTCGGGGCGGCCTCGCCTTCCAGCTTGGCGCACCCCCCTCCCCCTCAGCCCGCATCCCCGCTTCCAAACGCAGCCCCCCCCCGTTCCCACACCCGTCCTCTCCCGGCTGGCGGCCCCCTGCCCCGCGGGCTCACCTGGGCCGGCCCGTGCTAAGCGGGCGGGGGCTGAGCGCGGCGGCGGCGGCGGCTCCGCGCCTCTCGCATTGTCTCTCCGGCGTGTGCGGGGCGGCCGCTCCTTCCTCCGGCTTTACATCGCCCGCTCTGTTTGCTTTCCTCCCCGGCGTGTGACGCCAGGCGAAATACTGGCCATATGTTCGGCGGTAATAAATTGGTTATAAGCGCAAACACGCCGGTTCCTGGATGGCTCTTTTAAGCCGGCCCCGGCCCCGCTGCTGAGCCGGCCCTCTTCCCCCGGGGGGCAGAGCCCCCCCTCCCGCCCCCTCCCCAAAGATGCGCGGAGCCGTTCTCTGCCCCCCTCCCCGTTCTGCCCCGATCCGCCCTCGCTCCCCGCAGCCCCAGCCCGCTCCGCAACTCGCCCGGGCTGCCCCGCGCCGAGCCTGCCCTCTATAAATCGCTCGGTAGCTAAGACGCTATAAAAACCAAATAGCCAGATGTGGCACGTTATTTATGTGTGAAAGCTCGTTTACATTAGATATGCTGATCCAAGCTTTGATAGCAGGGGTTTGAGAGAGATTAGAGCTGGGTTTCCACAGCCAGCTCCAGCTGCAACCCCCCTCCGCTGCCCCTTTTTGGGTTTCTTTTTCTTTTAATGTAAATTTTATCTGTTTATGCACTTCAATCCTCTTCCCCCCCCAATACCCCCCCAGCCCCTTCTATTTATTTATTTATTTCTTTTTAGGGTGCGGCTGAAGACAAAGCTGACAGAGCAGGCTGGTGGGTTGGGTGGGGGGAGAGGGGGAGAAGGGAGGGGGAAAGGAGAGGTGCCATCCGAATTTCCTGACGGCGGGGATGGAAAACAATACCTGATCGTGCAATCTGCACAAAGCCCGGCACCAGCCCAACAGGTGTCACCGTTCAGGGCCAGTGGGAAGCCAGCTGGGGATGCCTCTCCATCACAGCTCGCTTCTCCTTACCACCTGCCACTATAGAGAGACCTTGGACTCCTCTGTGAAAGTCTCCAGGGCCCAGGACAGATATCTTCTAGCTAAATACCCTGGTCACAGGCAGCTCTAACAGAGCAGCCCGCAGATAAGGAGATTGATCCTCAGAAGGAAATCAATAAAGATCTTGTTCTGAGCAGTTAATAACTTTGCCAAACTTGCTTTGCTTGGATAACAAAGTGCCCACAGTGCTGACTGAGAGAGGGAAATCTGGGGGAAAAAACGATCCCATCGCCCGTATCAAAATGCAAACATAAATAGTTCATTATTTATTCAAACACCCACAAAATCCTTAGCTTCCCTAACAAGAAAGTCACTCTAGATGCCTAGGCCATGTTTTACTACATCCCCTAGGTACAGCTGCATGAATCCAAGCTCGTGCTTCTGCCTCACTGGCAAAACCAAAGCTTTTTTGAAGGGCTTTTTGGTGCTGCATTGATTGCTGGACTCTGCAAAGGAGATGCACTGAACCTGTCCTAGGGGCAGGTAGGTGCCCCACTGTCAACCCAAGAAGGAGCAGAGGGAGGCATCTCCCAGTGGTACCCCCAGTTTTCCCTCTGGACTGGTTTTCTGCTCTCCTCTTACAGAGGCTTGTTCATCCACCTCTTTTTCTCTGTAGATAACATTGATCTTCCATGTAGGATGCTTGGTGTAGAGATATCTAGCTAAGAGTTGCTGTGGAAGGTACTTCAGAAGGATTTGGCCCTTGGTAACTGCCAAGAAAAATAGGCGCCAACCTGTTTTCCCACTCACACGGGCAGCTTTGCTCCATTTTATTTGTGCCCCATGACTTCATCCCACTCGACTCATCCTGAAACAGATCCATCGGGATGCGCAAACAGGTGCGGGAGAGCCACAGAAGGCTTTAAAAAAAAGAAATCCCAGGAAAAGACGTTGACACTGATGCTGTAAAACCCCGCGAGCGACACGGGAGCCAACCGGGAAGGCGCAGATAAGGCAGGAATGGCGGCGTATCGCGGGCGTCCCGTCAATCACACGTCCATCTCTGGGTGCCCAGACAGAGCAGGTGGGAGCATCGCTGTCAGCTGAGATCAGCGAGGATGTGCTGGTGGTGGTGGGGATGCTGCAGCTGCCAGGCTCCTTTACAGAGGTCCAGGAGTAGGTCTGACCCAACGCTGTCTCAATACGCTGATGCCTTTCTAGGACCTTCCTGGGAAAAATGTGACACGTTTGGGTAGTACTGGAAGACTTGTTCAAAGTTGTTTTTGGAGGAATCTGACTGTTTTCTTCAGTTTCCATGGAAACTGGATCCAAAGCCCATTGAGCTGTGTCCCTGGTGCAGCTCACTCCGGGTGGAAGCTACCCCAGAAATCTAGGTTCCTCCAGTTTGGCATCTCCAAGCTGAGCACCAGCACCCCAACCTTTCTGCCAGGAAATAGTATTGCCACTGGATTCTGGTGCCTCAGTCACCACTGTGCTGGAGGGTTGAGGACCATTGGAGGTCTGGAGCTGGTCAATGGCCTTACAGTGCTCTGAGTAGGATGGAAATAGAATGGGGAGAAGAAAGATAGTGGGAAGAAGGAAAGAGTAGAACAGAAAGAAGACAATAGGAAGATAGAATGCTGACACCACCAAGCAGGCAAGCAGAAGGTGAGGGGAGGGTGGCACAGATGTTACACATTAACAGCATGCCCGACTGCTGTCTCATAACCCTCCCCATTACTGGGGGCCTCGGTGAGGCTGCTCTGGCTAATGTGTAACCCCATATCTTCCCTGTTCTGACCCACGGGGATGTCCCATGGGCAGGATGGCTCAGAGAGAGGTGGGCTGGTTCTGCGTTGGTGGATGGGGAGAATGTTTGGTGATGATAATCCTTACGGATAGATATTATTCCAGCAGCCCTAAATGTTTCCTGGTGAGCTCACAACAAGCTGTTCTGCAGTCAAAACCAGAGTTTCCCAGGCATGCTTAGATGCAATGTGACTGCTGATGCATGGTTCATGGGGTAACTTTTGGGGTGGAATCCCAACCACTGAGCTGCTGGCACTGAGCAGCATGGTGAAGGTGTGCGGCGGCTACTGCGGGGTGCTGAGGCTGATTGGAGTTATAGATATTGGGATCAATGTATTCCTTCAGCTATTGCTAGTCATGGGTGCTGCCACGATAATGAGCCAAAAGGCTTTGTCCAGCACTTCTCTTTGGTGTCGAGAGGCCTTTTAGACATGTGTTTTGTTTTTCCTAGGTGGTTAACGTGATGGGAAGCCATGGAGGGAGTAGGACATGCCACTGGTTGACGTGACAAGTTTTAATGTGATCCTCTTTTGCTGTGAAGGAAAGGAAGATGCTCATTTCAGCGTTGCTTATTTCTTTCTTTTTTTTTTTTTAAAGCAGTTATCCTAGATAATGATTCTCAAGCTGTTTTTTTTTTTCCCCCTCCCAGTACAACTAAGTCAACTCTTTTGCTTGAGATAGCGCTGTGCACCCCATTTATTCCAATAATAGGTCACATTATATACTAATCACAATGCTAAATACTGCCTGTAAATCCAAGTTTCTCATCAAAGGAAAAGACCTGAGCGAACAGCTGAGTCAAGTAATGAATATCAGGAGGGTTCTGCTCTTCAAAGGAAGAGAAACATTGATTCTTTTTAAGATAAAATCCTGATGTTTAAGAAAAAATAATTGGAAGTAAACCGAGAAGATTTACTTATCTCAAAATATGATTCCCACAAATGGCGGTGGTCTGATTTCCTTTGAGCATCAGCAAGCTTGGTCCCAGTGCTGAGGCTCACCAACACGCTGGCCTTGGAGCCCTTGGGTCAGACCCCACTGCTGGAGATATTTGGGGCGAGGGGAGGAACTGAGGATCGTGCCCTGTGATGAGTGTGCCAAGGAAGTCAGCAGGCAGGCCTTGAAAAAGAGGGGATTAAATCAAAAGGAGGAAAAAAACCCAAACCCAGCACAAATACCCTGAGACACAGAAGGTAAATTCTACTCTAGTCCTCCATAGAAGCCAAGCTCCTCCTTGGAGAAGGGATGGGGGAAGGCGATCAAGCTTTTGACTAGCTATTTAGCAGAATGCTCCCTGCCTGACCCACGCTGTAATCTGAGGGTAATTAATAGGCTGTGATGAGGGCAGAGAGATGCCTGTTTTTCTCCCATCGCACCAAACCAATTGGGGATTTCTTTCTCCCGCTCTCAGATAACACTCAAATGTAGTGGAATGAAACCGAATGAGCTTCTTGGAGTCATTTTTGTGTTTTGTCTCTGTAATCTCTGGGTTTATTTAAATGTTCTCGTTGCGGTTATTTTCTGAGACTCTTTTCATGTCGAACATCTCCTGTTGAATAACTCCTCAGACACTATAATTTCAGGATCAACAATGATGCTGACAATAGAGGAAAAAATTACATTGCACGGCACAGAAAAATGAATCCATATCCCCAAGCTTTATTCTGCTGCTCGGGGAGCACCTATGTATACACAATCCGAATGAATGCAGTGATCAACTTTTGCTTGAGCTATTTCTTCTCAGGACTTGTTTTTAGAAGGACAGAAGCCCGGTCACATTAAATTAGGGCTGGTGCTGTTAATCATTATTCACTAAAGCAGAAGGCTGGCTGGAGCAGGGGGTGCGGTGCGCAGGCAGGAGGAACAGATGACAGCTCAATGGAAGAGGTTCAATGACTTGTTCTTCATGTCCTGGGCACCTGGGATGTTTTCCTTGAACTTCCAGCATTCAGTTGAAAGCCCCACATTATTTTCTGAAGGACATCAGTGATAATTTTATTCATCTCAGAATAAATTCTGCGACTGTCTGTAAGAGAATAAATGAAGAGACTTAACACAGCAGAGGAGATGGAACATGTCACAACTGTGGCATTTCATTGAATATGCAGCACGTCTTTCTCGACTTAAGTGAATTGAAGAGCTTTGAATATATTCACCAACTCTTGTAACTACAAAAAAAAGTAAAGCAAGTGCATTACTGGGGTTGCAGATGTCAAGTGACTTAGCATTTTAACATTTTCATTATGCTCGGGAATGGTAAACAGAAAAGCAAGCCAAGGATTTTTTCCTGTAAATTGCATTATGTTTCTAAATGATGTGTGGCAAACCCAAAGCCAACACAAAACTCTGGTGAACTGAAAGGAAAGGCAATGGGAAACCATTGGTGTTTTGTTCTGTGGATGACAGGAGTATGGAGATGGACAAATAGGTTTGTCACAAATGCTTTTTTGGCCTGAGTTTTCTTGTCTCCCACAGCTCCTGGCTTTGGGGAGCAATGCTTCATCCCACAGCCTTAGAAAGCATCTGAGAGTAGCTCCCAGTGGGGAGCTTCAGCTGCTTGGTGGCTCTGTGCCCTTAGGGAACATGGCATGAAGGACCAAACTCCCAACCAGGAAAAGGATGGTGGGCTGGCACAGCCAAATTCAGCTGGTTGGATCTCCATGGCCACTGACACCAAAGCCCCAAATCCTCCATCTGGAGAAGCCACAAACAGCCTGTCCAGCCTCACCTCTAATGCAAGGGAAGGGGAAAAGGCTGAATTTCCTCACGCAGTGCTGGATGCAATCCAGGGTGCAGAATGTAACCTGGTTTGGTCTGAGATAGAACCTAGCAGGGTGCTGCATGTGGCTGGGTAGGTTGTGGGATGGGACCTGACAGAGAGCAGAATGGGACCCAGCCGTGTGCTGGTAGTGACTCAGCTGTGTGAAGAATGGGACCCTACTGGATGTGGGATGGGACCTGGCTGGGTGTGAGCTGTGAGCCAGCTGGGTGCAAGATGGGGCCTGGCTGAATGCGAGATGCAGTGCTGTTGGGTGAGGAAGGGGATCTGACTGGGTGAGGGATGGGACCTGGCTGGATGTGGGATGGGACTTGATCAGGTGCAGGATGGGATCCGACTGGGTGTGGGGTGGGACAGGGCTGGGTGCAGGATGGGACCTGGTTGGGCATGGGATGGAAGCTGGCTGGGTGAGGAATAGGAGCTGGCTGTGTATGGGATGCAGTGCACAATGCGCCCGGCTCCTTTGTGCCTCTGTCACAGGAGCTCTCTGCATCTGTTCCATGCTGAAGTGGCTCTTGGGCTGTTTAAAGGTTGAGTGCTCCTGCTCCACACGACGGAAGGCAGATTCGGTTAAATAAACACAGGGGCTTAGAAATAAATTGAAGGTTACGTGAAGAGCTGGATCAGAATATAATGTTGTCAGACACATTACAGCACGCCGGTCTGAATGTGGCTCTCCAGCCATATTGCTCTGAAATGGGCTTTGGCACATTCCTGTAAGGCTCTGTTGCCACAGGGGGAGGGGATGCAGGAGGCGGGGGGACGACACGACACAATGTGGGGACTCAAATAGGGCCAAAGGATGGGACGCTTGTCCCGTTTCCCATTACAGACAGTGTGTTGGATCCTCCCTAGGATGCATGCAGCTGCTCTTTGGGTAGCCGTCCGTGGTCCAGGAAGGTGGTATGGATCTCTGGCTGTCTGCTGTCCCCAGTTCTCTGACATACAGTATATGCTTTAAAAAGCTATATTCTCCCTTAATAACTGGAGATACTCTTCTACTTCCTGGGAGACGGTTTGGGTTTAATCCCAGCATCTCAGCAGCTCTCTGCGTAGCGAAGGCAGCACGCTTTGGTTTAATTCCCGCCCCCTACAAACAGGTACATGTTCTGGATGTTGTTTTTGTAGTGCTATAACCGACAAGATCTGAAAAGCAGTGTGTTTTTTGAGCCGAAGCAGCCCCAGTACCATCACTGTTACCCCAGCAGCGCAGCCTGCTTTGTGCTGGTGCCGCTTCTTCTCGCTTTTACTGATGTGAGCGCTTTCCTGCCGCCTTGCCAGTAATTATGTGTCAGAATTATGACTTTTGTGTGCAAGCAGCACCTGCAGCAGTGCCGACCTGCATCTCAGCAGCCCTCGGTGCAGAGGTGAGGGTTCAGCATGCTGTTTGTTCAAGGTGTCTCATTGTGGAGCAAACCTCCTCTTTATGCCCGTGCGAGTTCACAGATAATCTTCTGACGGCGAATAGCATTATGTGAAGTGTGTTTATGCTCACGTTGGAGAGGAAGAGAGTCCCAATGGATGCACCAAAAGGTTACGCTGCTGTGGCTCAGCCCCGTTTTCCACTCATCTCGGTTCGCAATGCTTCACAACGTTGGATTCCCCAGTGTGAAAATTCCAATTGAACCCACTGAAACGTTGAGTAGGGGAGCCCTTTCCAACCTGAAAAATGGATATATATATAAGGCTTATCGATCCCTTTTATCAGAGACCCCAGAATACACTTTCAGATGTAGAGCCTCATTTGCTGGATTCATGCAGTTACATTCTAGTGTGATCTCTGCTTTGGTTTAAAGGGGGAGAAGCTGCCAGCACGGCTGCTTGCGGTGGAGAAACTGAAGTAGGTGCACACAGAGGGCATGGTCACTGAAGATGAGTGCTGAAAACCTGTGTTTTTTTAAATGTTGTCATGTTTGAAGCTGGTCTTATTTTCTTTTTTCAGGGCTTTCTATGACTTATTTGGGTAAGAGTGGGGGTGAAAATGTAGTCACAGCCTGTTTGCCTCCCTTTCTGTGCACCAGAGTGGTGATAGCACTTGTGCTGGTCGGTGCTCTGTGCTGCACAGTCTTGTTGGGAGAAAGCACCCGTGGAAAGCCACGTTGCCAGCCAGGCAGTCACTTCCATGTAGCAGTAGCTATCGCTGCACCGTGTGGCCTTCCATGTCAGTGCTGCCTCAGCAGTGCTCACACATCATAGCAGCACTTCACTTGGTGCCTTTAGTGTTTATCAGTGTTTATCAGCCCCTTCAGTGGTGCCTTTAATTGTTTATCAGTATAGGTTTGGCAAGAATAAGTAGCAGGGTGTTGTATCTCAGGTCTGTATTTCCACTGAGTTCCAAAACAAAGCATGAATGATTTACTTTGGTAGCACCCACTGTTCAAATGTAGTGCTGTTAAACTTGGTTGACGCAGTAGCTAGCTGAGCAGGCAGCTTAAGACTGAAGCTAATAAGGATGCTCTTGGAAAAGGGATGGAAAGGGATGCTCTGGGGGTGTCAACATAGGAAAACTACTTACTGGGATAAGATGCATGGAGGAGAATGAATAAATAACAAGTAGTGTGCAGAGAAGGGGAGAAAGGGAAAAAAACCATCAGCTGGAAGGCACGACTGGATCTGCACGTTGCTGAATGCATGTTGCAGGATGTTTGCCCGGGAGTGGGGCAGCTCAGCAGTGGGGCTGAGCGAGGGAGGATCCAACCCAGGACAGGACCCAGCCCTGCAGTCCGCAGCTGCCGGCGGAGCGCTGCGAGACCGTGAGATGCGGCGTTCGGGCGGGCGCGATGCTGCGATCTCCGCTGACATCTTGTGGCCGGGCCCCGCATCTCTCCATCTCTGCTTCCCCGTGTCCCCTCGTCTCCGCCGGGAGGGGCCCGTTTTTTTTTATCCTGTACCCCGTCAGCCGCTTGGGAAAGCTCTTCAATTTGTTCTCACGTCGTTAGAAATGAATCGGATCCAGGATTTTCCTCAGAAGGTTTATGTGGATCACCTCATCCTCTCCCAAATATAGGTTTTTCCCCCTTGTTGCAGTCATCACAAGTGCCACATGCTCAAACGCGAGCTCATTTCGACAAGACAAGGGGGCTTTTATCTCTGGTTTTGGCTCTGGAGAGGAACCATGCCTGCAGCTGCAGTCAGCTGCATGCATCCTTAGAGAAAGCAGGGATGCTGGGATGAAGGGATGCTGGGATGAAGGGATGTTGGGATGCTTTGTGCATGGATGCTGTGTGCAGGGATGCTGGGATTCTGTGATGGTGAGATACAGGGATGTAGGGATGCTGGGATGCTGGGATGCAGGGATGCAGGGATGTAGGGATGCTGGGATGCAGGGATGCAGGGATGCAGGGATGCAGGGATGTAGGGATGCTGGGATGCTGGGATGCAGGGATGAAGGGATGCTGGGATGCAGGGATGCTGGGATGCAGGGATGCAGGGATGCTGGGATGCTGGGATGCTGGGATGCAGGGATGCTGGGATGCTGGGATGCAGGGATGCAGGGATGTAGGGATGCAGGGATGTAGGGATCAGGGATGCAGGGATACAGGGATGTAGGGATGTAGGGATGCTGGGATGCTGGGATGTTGGGAGGCAGGGATGCTATTAGCCACCACACAGCCGCCTTTCCCTTCTGCCAGCTGCTCCGTGTGTGGGGTTAATTAGCACAATTGATAGTGGATGCTCTAATTGCAGACATTTAGTGGGGGGCTTTATGATCATTGTTTTCTAATGCAATTGTGCCAAACACTTGGGTGTCTTTTTATTAAAGGAAATAAAGCCGTAATTAGTCTCAGCATAATCCCAGTGCTGGCGGGGGACCTGAGAGGAGCCAGGGGCCCTTTGCGAATGCTGTCATTCCCTCACTCCTCAGTGAAGTGACGTGGGATTTGGGGTGGACTGATGTCACGTTGGCCCCCAAATGGTGAACTCAAGAGTTTGTAAATAAACCAGGCTCCCAGGGTATGCCAACAAACACGGGTGTGCATCAGAAGCAAACAAAAGCTCCACCATGTGCCTGAAAAGCCCAGGGCTGGGTCAGCCCTCATTGTGTAGAGATATGGTAATGAATTTTGCTTTTAAGTGAAATTAATGCGAAGACTGTATAAGTATAGTAGTGCTACGCTGCATTGCGTGATATGAAGATGTGTCTGAGAGTTTCATCTGTGCTCTGGGTGACACTATTCATACAGATTTATCTCTTTTACGGATTTGAAGCTTTTTCAGATACATATCAAAACCCTTTTCTTGCCTCCAACATGAATAATATATGCTGGCACAGCTCATAATAAATCATCTCAGTTCTCTGTGCACCAGTGAGCAAACGCAGCTATTCTGAGTACATCCATCTGCGCCACAGACCCCTCCCAGCATCCTCAAACCATCTTTTCTTCCATCCTCCCAACAGCCCCACACCCAGGTCCAAGCATCCCCAAAGTGCTGCTCAGGGCCCCCGTTGGGATGGCAGGAGATCCACCGAGCAGAAAGCTCAGTGTGCGTGGGTTGTGATAATATCCTCAGAAAATCAATTATTTTGAGTTTGCAGAGTGCATTTTCTATTAGCTAACATGCCATGGCTGGTCTATCTGTTGATTTCAAGGATTTTTTTTCTTTCTTTCTTTCTTTCTTTCACCTTGGCGTGTCTTTTATCAGAAATCATTTTGAAACTTTTTAATTTATGGGCCTTTATTGCAATACTCAATTCATCCTGAGTAGTCTATTATTAAGTGTTCTAGAGGCTCTTATTGTCCTTTATCGGAGGATTGTATCTCTGTGCAATTCATCTGTAGTCATTCTTCATAGGGAAAATCTTTCATATTAGGTTTCTTTCATCACTCGATGACAACTCTTGAATACATCATTATTCAGCAATGGGTTTAGAAATTATAATCATTAGGCAATTTTTCATGCAATCTGATTTTATAAACTGTTTCTTTTTATTATCTTTTGATGGAAAACAGTAAATGCATCTGTCTATTTTGATCCTCTCTGATAACAGTAATAGAAAAACGAAGTAAGGACATCTTATTGAGGAAACAGCCTGGATGCATTTCTTATATGCCAAGAACCAAAGGTTATTTAATGTGGAATAAAACTCACTCCTCTCTCTAATGTGACACACTGAGCACGAACATGCAAACGTTAATATTCATGTGGCTGCAGAGATGTACCCATTTCTGGGCCATCTCCCCACTTCTGGCCCACCTTCCCATTGCTGGATCATCTCTCCGCTGCTGGGCTCCCTCCTCATCTCTGGACCATCTCCCAATTTCTGGGCCATCTTCCCATCTCTGAGCCATTTCCCCATGTCTGAGCCTTCCCCTCAATTCTGGGCCACCTCCCCACTGTTTGGACTATCTCCCCATTTCTGGGCCTGCTCCTCATGTCTGGGCTGCCTCCCCGTTTCTGAACCCCCTCCTCAACTTGGAACCATCTCCCCATTTCTGAGCCATCTCCCAGTTTCTTGGCCATTTCATCACTCCTGGACCATCTTCCAGTTTCTTGGCCATCTCCCCATCTCTGGGCACTGAGAACAGGTTGTTCAGAAACCTGATGTGACTTGATTTCTGGATGAGGGCAACATGACTGCGTGTTGTCCTCATGCAAGCTTGGGCCAGTGCTCAAAAGGGACAATCCTTCCACCATCTCATCCCCAGCATTCCTTGTGGTTTTGAGGTTTGCTGTAGGTTCCTCCTGCTAACTCCATTCTGGTCATGGCTTTTTCAGCTGCTTAGCTTTGGAAGTGGTTTTATTTTAAGGCCAAGGAGTTAAAATTAATCGGAAATAAACATATGTATATCCCAAAACACACATGCATGTCTGTGTTTGTGCTTGTCAAGCACACACAACCACCATCTTCCCTTATGTTTACGTACATTTATCTGTACATAAATGCACAGAGGTGCACACAAGCATATATTTAAGCCTCTTTCTGTATACACAGTGATGAACTAGTGTTCAAGCTAAAGCTTCCACAACCTGACAGCTCTGTTTGCGAACAAGCTGTGGTCAGCCCCTTCTTCCTCATTTCCATTTGGTCCCAAGGAAGGGACGTAGCTCTGGAAATAATGGTGACTTTCCTTTCTTCTTCTCTCCAAAATGAGGAGCACTGGCAGTGCAGCAGGACAGCTTGATGTCTTATTTAGTGTAACCATAACCAACCTTTGGCGACGTGAGCCAATAAACCATTGTTGATTCAGAGCTTAGCTCATGACGCCTCTAATCCTGCCTCAGATAGCAAACAGATAACAGAGACACTCTAATTTTCTGTAGTTTATTTGAGAATATAGAGGCAGATAATGCACCTCAGGGCAAATACATATTATTACTTTAAACAAAAGAAAAAATAATAATCCCCAGTCATTTGAAAACATTTCAGAGGCCATATTGGAGGGCTCACCGTTCCCTGTCACCCCATCGTCTGTTTCAAAAGGATGGGTTCTGTGGGATCATGGAATTGTGGCATTGTGGAATCATAGAATCATGGAATCATGGAAAAGTGGCATCATCATAGAATCATAGAATCATGGAAATATGGAAGCTTGGCATCGTAAAATCATGGAACCATGTAAACATGGAATCATAGAATCATGGAAACACAGAAATATGGCATCATAGAATCGTGGAATCATGGTATTATGGAAACATGGCATCATAGAATCATGGAAACGTGGCATCATGGAGTCATAGAATCATAGAATCGTGGAAATGTGGCATTATGGAAACACGGCATCATAGAATCATGGAATCATGGCATCATGGAGTCATAGAATCA